>NW_009952873.1:2005286-2016765 GCF_000747805.2 Chaetura pelagica | reverse complement strand
AGCAAGTACTAAAAAGGAGTAAAATGCACAATTTATTCAGCACCAAACCTGGATAGTGATTTTTTTAAGACTTAGATTCTTTAGAACATAATACCAAGAATTTAACAGAACTGAGAGGTCTGCAGCCATCTGCACCTGTCCATTTGCAGAAGCTATCATGAGTAACTGACACCTAATTTAATAAATCGATGACTCCTTTTGCTAAAGCTGATATACTATCCTATCAATTTTTACAACTTAGTATGTAAAATAGTGAACGGTTAGTATCAAGAAACTAGTCCTAATTGACAGCATGTATCTCAGATTTCTACTCGCAATAAGAAATGTCTGTTTGCCCCCGCAGGATCTATTAATTAGCCTGAGATATGGTGCACTGGGCTAGGTTCTATCAGATTAATTCAAAAAGGGAAATTATTTTCAGAATTCTAAGCAGCTTAATACAGTGGATGAGAAAAAAACCCTGTAGACTCAGAGTGTTTCAGTACATAAGCTCAAAAATACCTGAGTCCACGGCTCATCACCAGCTCACTATTTACTGAAGCTGATATTCATTCTGTACAGTTAAGACTTAATTTTTCATTTTAATTTTTTAAGATGGAGGGGATTAAAATTGTCTGTTGCAGACTATGTATTTTTCCCTACTCAAGCAAAAAAAACACTGATTGTGTTAGTCCCCTGATAACACAGTGAAGTCCCAAATATGCAAGATATTACATATCATTAATTTTCATTACATTTTTCTAGGTGCACAATTCTTTCCACCATTCCTCCTCCAAGTAAAGAACACATTACTGACTTATTAAGTCATACAACTGTTAATCTGTAATCTACTTGAAACTTTCTATATATTTAGTTTATGAAACAAATCAGTCACCTCATATCTCTGATTTCACCTTCTCATTACACATTTTTGGAACACACCTTGCATCATCTATCACCTCACCAGTTACAGAACTTACACAAATTAAAACCAATACGGTAGCTGGTAAAATGCTTCTCAGCTGTCTGCTACTGCCTTTCTATCCATATGCAAATTGCTTTTTGCATAAGACCGTGTTTGAAGTCACAGGTTCATTAGAGTTTTTATCCAAAGAGAAGTAACCACAAATAAATTCTTGCTTTATAGTTTTAGTGTGAAACTGCTTTGTGTTTTCCATGTTCCCAGTGGGATAATGCCAATAAGTGTAGGAACAGATAAGCATGTGTACCAAGTTAGGTTTTTTTGAATAGAGATGAGATAAAGGGACGTGTATCTTCCAGTGATTGCCAGTGCTGGGCAAAACAGCCCAAATGAGCAGGAATAATTTAGTATAGAAAAAACTGCATCCAATCAACAATATAACAGTAAGGATGGTTACATGATCAGCTTTGAAAATCACAGTACTTTTACTGAATTCAAACAAGTACATTAAAGTCTTCCTGTATCTGAACTTTTGGTGTGAAATTCCTGTTCTTCACAAAAAAATATATTAATGGGTTTATCTCATCAAGATTATTCACGTTTAGGTGGAATCCTCTCTGTCGCCACAACTTCAGAGTTCCCTAAACAATGTGTCTAAATGACAAAATCGAAATGTAATCATCAACTCCCTGTATTTTCCAGCCAGCCTTCAAACATCATCAATTCAAATACCAAGAGAGTAATGCCAAACCAATCCAGCCACAAGAACTGATTGTTGGAAAGTCTCAAATATTTTACCCCTGAGGCACATCCTGCTGCTGGACAATAAACAGGGAGTAGTTGTGTATAGATCCTTCCCTACTACCCCACAAACTGTAGAAGCTAAGCAAAATAAGACGCACCCATAATTTTACTCCTGTAACGAACAAGTATTGGAAATCTTGAGCTCCTCTAAACTGCTCTCTTTTGATCCTTTGCATCTATCTCATGAACTCATCAGCTAACACAATGACTGACAGAAACTGAGTAGAGAAGTCCATAAAAATAAATACATAAACAGTCTATTGGACTATTATTTTTAATACGTATTAAAAAGGGCTGTTCTTATATATTCTTTTGTTTAACTGAAAAACAATGCATTTCAGATCAGTGGTTTGTGCTACGATAACTACAGAATACCACCATACAGTACAACTGTGATGTGAAATGACAGTGACTCTATTTACATTGCACTAAGGTCCAAAAGTACTACTCACAGACTAAGGAATTAGACATTAGGGCTCAACATTAAATTTCCTAGTGCAGTCTTCTGAAGAAACCCAAGCTCTCCCCATGTTCTTTGATACCACTAACAAACCTGGTCCTCCCACTGTAGGCTTAACAATTTTAACTGATATCAAACACCAAGAGGTTTGCTGTCGTTTACAGAAATGGGAAGCAGGGTCTCTCAACTGCTTACCTAGATTTGTTCAGCAATCCTGGTTTTCTAGTCAGGGACAATGTTGCTTAAATAACTTAGTATAGGAGTTCATAATCCTTCAATGAATGAGAGAGACAATAAATATGGCAGTAGATGTTGTCAGCAACTACCCAATCAATTTACATTTCTTTGTGCATATTTTTAGTGAATTAAAAAGCTGTAAAACTGTAATATGAGAATCCAAATATAATCAATAAAGGGAGAAATATTTCTAATAGAGTGAAACAGGTTTTTGAAAACTGAGATTAAACTTGGGAAATATTAGTCTGCAGCGTAGTTTTTAAAATGTTATGAAAGTCTAGAGAGAAAGGGTAGCAAGTACTGTGCTGTCATCTGGGTTCCAAAGTACTATTACAAACCTTAAATCTCAAGTCTCTCAGTAAGGCAAAGAACCTTCCCCTTCAAGCAAACCTACAGAGCTGCCATCAAAATGCCCTAAAAACTACTGGCTGAGACATGAGTGAAGGCACAAAAAGAAAGAAGACATGGGCGTTTATAGCAGGACTAATAGGCAGCTCCCTTCTCCGGCACCAGGAGGCCAGTGACAGCAGGGATTCACTTGAACATACATTCTCATTTAGTAATACAAGAAGCAGAGGGTAAAGGTAAAAGGAGGAGGGTGAAGGGAATGACAGTATAAGCAACACTGGGGGAAGATGAAATGCTGCCCCAGAAGAGACTGCTGACACTGCATCAAGTGCTGTAACTGTGGTAACTGATGATTAAAAATGGTGGGAAAAAAGTCTGGAGAACATGGCAAAGAGAAGGTACTTTCTCTTCATCCGTGAGGGCTTCTTGCACTGAGCTTCATGAAGCAACGTCCAAAGGCATGACAAAGCCTCGCTTTCTGTGCCTGCTCAGCTGCTGTCAGGGTGCTGGGGTCTGCTCCTGGCAGACCCCCCCCCTTTACAGAAACAATTATTGAGGAGCAAAGCCTGGCAAAGCAAGCGTTGCTGTGATTGATAATCTGAGTGGATTACAGGCCTTCGACAAAATCCACAATGGTTAAATTTGACAGCTGGCAATGCTTGATGAGAGCCAATTAGTGGATATATATTCACTTCAGCCAGAATTCTTTCTGTTTCTAGTCCAATAACTTCCTGAATAAGAAGTGTACAGAGTGTCTCCCTCCATTTCTTCCTGCTCAGATGTCAACATAGCTAAGAATATACCACAAAAATTACGTATTTTGGCATCTTTGTATATTAAAGCCAGTAGATTAAAATTTTGTAAAGCTGGATCTGACCCTACAGATAGTGGTGGCACAATAACCTGAAGAAGGATGACTTTACACTGACTCTACATACGACACAGTGTGTAAAGGAGGCTGTGACTGTACTGTTTAGGTACCAAGTCCACTGTAAGTGACAACAGTTCTCAAAATGCTTCACTATTGCTTGAAATTTCCTAACAACATATATTAATCTGTCTGTTGCTTTTTCAAATAGGCTAATCTGGCATTCGGAGAATGCCAGAATTCACAGAGTACCTTCTATTCTGTCCAATACATGTAGGAACAGCTAACAGGCAAATCCTCTTCAAACTCATGTCTGTTCTTAACTTTCTAATCACACGCGGGTTTTCCTTCCCCACTTTCACATCTTTTGCATTTCATCACAAACTTTTGCCCCCTCCCTGGAAATGTTCAAGGCACCCTGGTCTAGTGGAAGGTGTCCCTGCCCATGCAGGCAGGGTTGGAACTAGATGATCTTGAAGGTCCCTTCCAACCCAAACCATCCTGTGATTCTTGATGATCTATTTCCACTCTTGCTAGTGCAAGTATGTGGGTACCGTGGTGAACAGGTCAATAAAAAAGACAAATCCAAGAGCCATGAATCTCATCACTCATTTCAAACATTAACTTCCACTTTGTTTTCTCAGCTACAAAGAAGCCACCACCACCACAGTCAGACAACTTAATTACATAATCCTAGACTTCCTAAGTCCCCTTCTGACAACAGTTTGAGAGGTACCTCTGCTCATTAAACTTCACTGGGCACCATTGCACCTCTGGGACCTCTCAGATGCTATTGGAGAACAATGGTAACTCTGTCTCAGAAACAGCACTACATTTAGCAATTACCTGCAGTGACTGTATCCATGTCACCTGAAGAATAAATTTCTTTGCTAATAAGGTAATCGCTCTCATCAGACATGGTTTCAAATCAGGGCAGCTAAGGCAAAGCAAAGACTAACTGCATGCCTTGGAGAATCTGTATTATTTCATCAGGCAGGGTGGTAATAACAACTGCCAGAAGTGTGGTCAGGCTGATACAGCTCCATGGCAGTAAGAGGAAAATGCTTGCCTGTCAGTCTCCTTTGACCTGTTTTACATTCTCCTGTTACAAAGAGAAATGACAGAAATGACTCCAACCCGAGGAACTTCACTTTGGAAAAGTTCACAGAGGAATAGTGTCAGGTGTCAGTGTGGGGGGTTTCCAGGGAAACAAATAACAGTGGAAAATTAGCATTTTCAGGGGGAAAAGATATTCTGGAATCTGAAATTCTTTCCTTTTCCTCATGATCCCATAAACCACATTTACTTGGGAAACAAATCTTTGTAATACCCTGGCCTTGTAAGGAAAGTCGGCCAAAATCTTCGCAGGCAAGAAGCACAAAGTAGCAAAGAGAAAACAGTTTTGGGGCTTGTATGGCTAGATGAAATCTATATTAAATATTGCATAAATGCTAACTGTTAATACTGTTAGTCATTGCCAAATAATTCCTGACTATTTATGAGAATGGTAAACAGCAGCTCCTCAATTCTGCTGGCCCAGAGAGGAAGGAACAATGATGATGAGGAGGTAAAAGCAGAAGGTAACAACAGGTATTAAAGATTCCTCTGAGTGGCAAGCAAGCTGAACACATAACCTGTACTTTCAATAGCATGAAGTTTCTCATCTCCCTTCACTAAAACAGAGAGGAGCTCTTTTCACTAAGTTAAGTGAACAGCAAGAGTGTACATGGAAAGAACAGGAAAGGCAAGGGACCATATGAAATGGAAGCTCTAAGGGAGAAAAAGTAGGTATTAGAGTTATGAATGAAGAGGAAGCTGAAAACAATGTTTGACCACTTACTCAGTCAAAAGTGAAAGCTATAGAAAAATAAAGCCAAGAAGCTCAAACTGTTCATGCCTTTTCTGTGTTAGTCTTCACTAAAAACTGACTAATGAAATTATATTTCAATACTCAGAGAATACAATTTTAGGTCAGAAAAGGAAAAGAACAAATGAGATCGTTCTCAAAAAATTCAGATGTCTTCAAATTTTCTAGCTCTGATTACACTAGGAAAGAGTTTATCTTTTATAATGAAAGCCATTAATGGTTATTTTTGGGAACCTGTGGGAACTGGTGAGGTTTTGGAAGAGTCCATTAAGGTTTCTGACAGTGTCTCACATGACATGCTCCTGAACAAGTTCAGCTAAGGAAAGACCTCATTTTGAGCTTTGTCCAGTTCTGGATTGCACACTTGGAGAAAGAAAAAGACAAATCAAATAAAGAAAAAACAATGGGAATGATCAGATATCTAGAAAATAAGACATACAAAAACTGGAAGAACTGAGACTGTCTGATTTAGAGAAAAACACAGAGGAGATGCCATCACAAACCAACAGGGCTGCTAAATGTGCCAAGAAATAGTTGTGGTTTTTTTTCTATCCCCCAAACAGATAGAAAAGTAGTAATGAGCTTACACTTAAGTAAGGGAGATTACAAATGCATAATGACATTACAATGATAAAGACAGATGAGCCACAGAAAAGACTTCGCAAGACTGAGGATCTCCTTCACTACTACTCTTTAAGAAGAGGTTACTGGTATAATTGCCTCTGCTTTGAAGTGAGGCAAATTTTCTATCATTAAAATACAAAAATATGGGTAAAAAACTATTTGGGAAATTTTACTACATAGTCATTATCAAGTGTTGAGAAATAAAATGGATAAATAAATCAAGTGAGTTACATGGAGTTCTGAGTTGACCCCAGTACTATTCTTCAGTATTTTTAATTAACAATCTGTGTGGCAGAAGAAAATATACCTTTATGAAGTATGTGGATAAAGCTTAGCTGGGTGGTTCTGCAAGCATGCTGAAGTATAAGACCAAAATTCCACAGGTTTTTAAAAGACTGAGGAACTGATCTGAAAATTATGTTTATGTAAGAAAAGGTAGCATAATAAAAACATATCCAGCATTAACCTAACCTGGAGTCAGACCATTTAAAATGAAAATTTTGAGATCCTGTCATCAGTAACAATGAATCAAGCTAGTCCGTGGTAACTTCTGCTACAGTATATTAAAAAAAAAAGAATTGGGAATAGTTATGAAACAATATCTAATAATACAAGTGAATAGAGTGATTTACAAACAATTCAATTGAATAATACTCCAAGCTCTCAGAAAACAGACATTGATACAGTTCAGAGCCTCCTAAAACTTTCATCACTATTACTTAACATTTATGGCATAGCAGTGCCTAGAGATGTTGGTCAAGTCGGGCCCCCACTGTGCTAGACACTGTACAAACACACAAAATGACAGTCTTTGCTCCAAACAGCTCTTAGTAGAAAACCCCAAGCACTTAAGACTCGAAGCCCACGGACAGGAAAACCTCAGCCCATTCAGATACGCCTTCCCTTTGCAACTCCAGGCTTTGCCCTGTTACAACAAATACACCCTGATTGCCACAACTAGCTTGACGAGGAAAGGAGTAAGTGGCAAACAGGCTACTTTCTAACCAATAAGCAGTGGACGTGCTGCCACCAAGCAGGCCAAAGCTCCTTGGGTCCCTGTCGATTCCAGCGTGACACACGTCGCGGGGGCTTCTGTGTGGCGCGCGATCCGAGCGCGCTGGCTGGCGCTCGCCACGCTACATCTGGACTTTGTTAGACAACCCTCAGCTCTGTTCTCTTGCATCAGCCTCGGCCCCCTCCGGTGAAGCAGCCTCCCAACCACTGCTTCTCCACGAACTACTCATGGAGACAAAGTACTCGGGGAGGAAGTAAATTGGGACCACATTAGCTGGTGACCCTCACCCTGCAATTGGCCTGCCTTTCCGATGATAGAGGAAATCCCTCATACAAACTGACAACCAATATGAAACAGGCAGCTCCATTTACTGGAAAGCCTGGTCAATGCTGAGTGCCTCATTAGGAAATGGTCTCTATATTGAGGCACATTCCTGCAATTCAGAGCCTAGAAACTCTAAATTAAAACAACATTGATGGCATATCCTCTTTCTGAAATGCCTCTCTTCATCCAAACTTTAATACACGTACTTAGAGAAGTTAAAGAACCAAAATGTCTTTGGCAGGACTACTCCTCTCTCTTTTGCAGTAATATCCTTCCCGTGTGAGCAACCAGGAACGTGACAGTGTTGGGAAGTGAGAAAGGAAAGTTAAAGCATGGAATAACCACAGAGTCCTCCAGAATCTTTCCTTGATGAATCTATGTGTCTTCACCAATATTTTTAAATATATAAAAAACATCTGAATTTGCAGGGCTGAAAAAGTTGGGCTTTTTTATCAGTAAACTGAGGCTCCTCACTACAATGAGGTTTTGTTTCAGGAGAGAGTTGTATTTCTCTACACTCTAAGAAAGGTCAATTAACAGCAAGTCAGTCTGCTAACAGTGGTAGCTATTGTAGCCACTCAGTGATAACCAGCACATGCAACGAAAAGGCATAATCTGAATCCTCTCATACACACTTGGATCCCTTCACACTACTGCAGCATAGTCAGAAGACTGCTTTTAAAAAACATTTTGTCAGAGGCTCTTCCCAGTTTGCAGTAAGATTCAGAAATCAGGCCTATGGTACCTACCACAGCATGCATAACTCTTCACACAAGCCACCCCCTTCCAAAACTGCTCAGCATTTCTATTTGCATCCTATGTACACAGAAACAGGAACCTCTTAGTCAGTTTTGCCTGACAGCCAATTGGAAGAGCTGCTTTCCCACCATGTCTAGGCGCTTCCTAAAAATGGGATGGACTGAAATACCAACTACTTATCAGAGATCTCAACAGCTCTGAAACAATGTTAAAGGCAGATGGAAGGAATTAATGAGGTCAGGATCTCAGTTCTGAATCTGAAGGGTTGAATAAACATTTTAGGCTCCAGAACTGTATTTCAAAGTCTTCCAGAAGATCTTGATTAACTGGCAACACTTGCCTTTGTCAAACAGCTGTGTTCCAAACATCTGCAAGCCTGTAAGATTTTTCATTCACAATTTCTACTGTAAATTTAGGAATTACAGCTAAATTTTTAGGAAGTTCCTGAAATGCTATATAGTGGAAATGCTAACACAGATGCACCTTTGATCTCAAGATGTAGAAAAGGGCTCATGCAGAGAAAGCTTAAACTGATGGAGCAGCATATTAGTTTTGTTGGAAAACATGAAGCTGGTGACCTGTAAGAAGTGAAGAGGGTCACAAGGGCCAAGTACACAGATTATTTGCAAAGCATGTGGAAAGATGATATTGCCTTTGACTATATCAGTAATGAAGATCCTGTAAAATCTCATAGCTTTCTCTTCTGACCCATCTGCTATTTCTGGAGCTGTCAAAGTTGGTATGATTTGAATTGATGAACTCAATGCAGAAGAAGTACATACTAAAACTACCGGTATTGAAAAAATAAATGTGATCTCAGATCCTCTGCCACTTGCAGAGCTATGAATATCACTATCCTATACGTAACTTTGTAAGTAGCTTTTCTTTCAATAGTATTGAAGGGTACACACAAGAAGGATGTAAGATGATACTTTCTTAAGATGTAGGATAGATTTTAGAAAGGATGTGTCAAAGATATGTTAGATGAAATAAGTATCTCTCAGGTATGGCTTAAATAAAGTTCAGATTGTTCACATATAAGCATCTATTCTGCCTCAGGGAATGCACTGGAGAATACCTTGAAGCCCCATTATCTGTGATTTTGTATTTCTATTTATACTACTCATAGCATAGATGTGTTGAGGAGATTACTTTCTGCTTTCTTCCATTTTTTTAAAAGACGACAATCTTAAAGAATGATGAGTACAGCTGAGGGCAGTTTTGGAACCAAAAACTTCAAAGGCATTTGGATATTCCAATGAATTTTTTGAAAAAGGACTGTTGCTCCAAATTCAGCTCAGAATTGATCTCATTTCATGGCAAGAGCAATGTCAAATTGATCCCCTTTGTAATTTTAGTTTATTTGGGAAATTAAGAATGTAAATTATACTTCTTGCTCATTTTGAAGTTGGTATAACAATAAAAATTACTGTTCTTAAATTAAAATTTAAATAATGGTTATCTTAAAAATACATGGCCAGTAACCTAACTGTGTTTCCTAAGGAAGAAACAGAGAAATCCTTTATCAGAAAGCAGACCTGGTTTTGTCTTGCTGTGCTTGATAGCAACAGAAATCATCTGGTTGACAGATGAAATGTGTCAAATAGAATTTTTTGAAAATGGAATCAGTGGCACACAAGAATTTGATACTGGATTAGCAGCAGCACATGTACTGTTACAGGGAATGTGGTAAAGGAAAAACCCAACAGAAGTGCTGAAGTGAAAAATCTACACAATTTTTTCAGATCCTAAATCTATTGCCAGGGATGCCTTTTGCTTCTTCTGTGTTTTACTGGCAAGGTAGGAGAAATGAGAGGCCAGAAACAGGAAAGGACCAATCTCCTCACAAGCATGAGCCCTCCCAAATTCCACTCTAGTAGCTGGCATTCCCATATGGTGCTCCTGTTGCAGATTAGAAACCACAGTAGGGACTGTGTGGTATAATATATTCCTATTTGAGCTCTGAAGCATGCAGCCTTTTCTTCCATGTAGGCTTCTTCCCCAGCAAGGCAAATACAGTCCACTAAAGGAATCATCACTACATTTCCCTGAATCTGTAGTTATTTGTGCCTGTAGAAAATAATAACCAATGTCCTTTTCATTCACAGTTTCCTATACATTCTATCACACATTTACTACTCAGGCAGTGACATAAAGCAACTTCCCTCAACATTGAGACTTGTTCCTTCCCCACCATGTTTCACAGGCTTTGTGACTGGTAGCTGGTTTAAAACTGTTATTTATGCACTTTCTGTCCCACTATATGACACAAATACACAATCTTAGTTCCATAAACCAAGATAATAATCTCACAACAGTTTATTAGCCGGTTTCTTCCCTAGCCCTCCTCTACTTACCTGCTGCTTGAGCTGTTGCACAAGACGGTCCTTCTCTCGTTTCAGTGCAGCCACTTCATCTTGGGTCTTCTTCTTAGAGGATGAAAGTTCTAGCAGAGCAATATTGGCATCTTTTTCACTAATGGCAGCAAGAAGGGCTTCTTGTCTGAAAAGAAAACAGATAAACACATCATTATCCTGCACAATTTGGAGTAAGACTCTACAAATAGTTGAACATTCCATAAATGCTGTAGTAGCAGGCAACTCTGAAGAGCAGCAATAGATAATTTGTCATGGTTATATGTCCACTGGTGGAGCAGGAAGTCAAGACCCACCCATGTCTCCCTACAAAAACTGTGCTGATACCAAATTATTGCTAACAGAGTAAGAAAAACTTTTATAATATGATCACTTAGCTTGTCAGTTTTTAACAGTTACCATTTGTTATTACTTTGGCTGAACATTTTCATTTTTTATAATGTTCTAAACATTTCCAGAGCAGATTTTGAAAATACATGCACAAATACCAGACTAATCATAAGACTTCTGTGTTAAATTACATTAGGTTATACTGCCTATTCATGCAGTTGTTCTAGAAGGAAGATGGCATGTGACAAGTTTATTGAAATCACTTGAACAATGCAGTGTATTCCCAGCAGAAAACGATGACACAGACACTTTTGTGCTAAATGACAGATGTTGAAATAAATGCCTTCAAGGCTGCCTGAGCTATTCTTTGACTTTTCTCATGAGTAACCAATATAATGAGCTTGTTGGATGCATTTTCTGAGTAATTGAGACAAAGGTAGGCCTGCCCTCATCACAAACCTTTTGCAGCTTTAGAAAAATGGTGCAAGCAAGAAAATTCTGTGGCAAGATATTGAGGCTTAAGCTCTAAAACTAGTTATTGAAACACAACCTTGCCATACTCTTTCC
>NW_009952873.1:1997775-2005224 GCF_000747805.2 Chaetura pelagica | reverse complement strand
TCTTTCCCAGTAGCAAAAACACTTACAAATGTTGTTCAAAAGCATTTCTAGGGATACTGGGAATAAAGGAGACAATGGCAATAGCACTGATCATAAGCCAGGATAAAATGGCCACCAAATCAGGATATGCAAAAGGACATAAAGAAACTTTGGCCTTACTGTCTAATAGGAGTGGCTTGTCCCACCTCTCATCACCTTGCAAAGAAGGAGTAAAATAAGGTCCTATTGGTGGCTGTGTGAAAGACAGCACCATGTGGGATGGATGATGAAAAACAAACTCTGAATACTACAGACTTTCTACCTAACTTCCATCTAAAAATTTAATTGCAAATGCAGTTAAAGTAGTAAAAATTTCAAAATCCCAAATATTTTATATTTTTACTTGATTTAGTTTATAAACAAAAACATACTAATATTGCTAGTTTCAGAGAATGGTTTCTTAAAAATAATCAAATGTGTTAAAACCATTATGCTAATCGTATCAATAGCAATTATTATGCTAATAACATTGCTGCAATGCTTAGTCATTTATTAAAGATGTAAGAAAAGCTGTAGAAGCTTAATGTAAACTATTGTCTTAAATTATACCAATATATTTTCCTGTTTGTTGCCAAGATGTTTACTAAAAAAAGAGCCATCACAATCTGGTGACTTTGGATCATACTGGCAAACTCTTGAGGGTAGAAGTGACACAAAATCTGCATTTTCTAATTTACTTGTTACCACTCCTTGACTTTATTTACACTAAAATAGCTTTCTCATTTTTCTTCCTGTATCTTCTTTCTAAACAAGTTAATTTAATCTTAGTTATGCATTTGTAATTGTGGCTAAACCCAAAACACTCAAAAAATACTCATTAAGTTCCACATGAAAGAAAACATGACTGAGAAAATTTGAGAATAGCGGGATAAATGGACAATGCTTTTATTTAATACTGATATTTTGAACATAGGCATCTAATATATTGGACATTCAAATGAAGACCTCAAAAGGGAAAGGACTAGTACTACTGGAGTACAGAATTTTTGACCTGTTAAAATGCTGAAAACTTTACTTATTTTATCACCTTAATAAGCACGAAAAGATGTATTTAATATTGTAATGTTTCTGAAGATGGAGAGTGAAATAGATCCATCTAGTACTTAAGTGGTTAAATCAAGGAAGCAGGGAGATGCACACCTAAATATGAAGGATGTAATCACATCGCTTGCACTGGCAGATAAAGAACTTACTGTCCAGGATACTTAGTAATCCCTTCTCCAATCTATAACTAAACATCTATTTTCTTCTTGATCTTGTTCTAAGAATTCTGAAGAACACTGTTTTGCCTCTTAGAAAAAAACTCAGGTCGTTATTTTAATGGAATGGGACCAGGAAGTGACTACACATGAAGTCCTGCTGATAGATGTGAGAAGACAGTGGCCTCTCAGAAGCAAGCACACTGACTCCACAGCTCTGGAGCAGAAACCACCAGGTTCTGAGGCTGTTTCTCTTTGAGAGTTGTATGTCTGAGACACAGCATTTAAAAAGCCTTTGTTATTTTTGCAGGTGAAAAAAAAATATTAAAAAATGCTGCTCTCTTGAAAAATGTGAAGTTTTCCTAAGACAATGAGTGAAAATTGACTTCCTGATGAGAAAGTACATGATTGCTTTCAGATGAGTTGGGATGGAAGAGCAACTTTTCTTACACATGACATGTTTGCATGGGAGAAGGGGGTGATGATGACCTGGCCTCCTTCTGATCCCAGCCAGTGACCCATCTCTTTCACTGCATAGGCAGAAGAAACTGGAGCATAAAAAACCATTGCTAAGATGTGATCTTTGTTCCCTTCAGTCACCTCAAAGATTGCTAGTTTTGGTGAAGCTATCCATACACAGAAGCTTGCTATTATCAGGATCTCAAGTGAAGCAGCATATTCTGCATCAAAATATGTGAAAGAACAATGTATTTCAAGAGGAAAAGGTGTATTTTGACAGACAAAAATTGTTCACCATCTGACAGCAGAATGGACTTACACAATGGACTTCCTTTGGGTGGAAATTATCTCTGGGTTTATAAAAGTGTTTCTTGTATATACAAAAAGAATAAACTTGCTTTAAGTGGACTACCAGCACATCAAAAATCTGATGGATCCAGTTTAGAGAGTACCTGGATCCTGCCTAGATCATATCTAGAAGAACTACCATCTTAAATTATTCCTTGTCTTTCAAGACACAGTACTACCAAGTTAGGCAACTTTTTAAAGATACTTAATGACTTTAGGGAGCCAAAAAGTAGAAGAAAAGGTGCACATCAGATTCTAAGCTGCAGTGACAAGATGGTAGGTGTGGGAACGACCAATAATGGGTACATTATTGTTGCCACTTTGTTTCCGTGTTTTTTGTTTTATGGAAAAGTATTGAATTTTGGATGTCTGCCTGACACATGAAAAATATCAATAGAGTGAAGTGACAGAACATGATCCATGACCTCTGTTTTTTTCTAGCTCTTGGTATCCTGGGAAAGACCTGCTGGCTTGGAGGTCTGGTAATTTTCACTTTCTTTAATCTGTTTTGATTCTAAAGAAACATTTATTCTTTTAATAGCAAACCCACAATCCTTGCTGATGATTCAGGACCAGTGCCAAAAATATATCTGTAATAGTATCTATATAGCCATTACTCTGGTATGGAAATTGAAGGTGACTCAAACAGCATGTAAAGCTTACCTTCTGCAATCAAATCCTTTGTTGCCCATCCTTACTTCCTTAGTGAAAACTCCAGGATCAGGATAATGATACACAGGTAACAGTCCATTACTTATTTATTGCTGGATAATGTTTGCCACTTACTGCTTTAGAACAAAACATCCTACTGCTGAAAACTTCAATGCTATATAATGTGTGAGATGGGGGTGCTGCTCAAGAAATGGGGTGAAAAGTAGCGTGGTTTTTTATCTGTTTTTTGGAACTGGAACAAGATGAAGTCTGAAACAAAATAAGAAAAATATCTGGTGATGTGATACATGCATTTTAGCTGTGCTTTTGAATTCTGCAGGCTAACTGGATAACGTTTCATGTAGGAGAAGTGCAGGTATCAGTCAGCTCTGGTTTGAGACTGAAAGAGGGGAGATTTACATTAGATATTAGGAAGAAATTATTCACTATAAAAGTGGTGAGGTACTGGAATAGGTTGCCCAGGGAGGTTGTTGCCCTATCCCTGGAGGTTTTTAAGGCCAGGTTGGATGAGGTTTTGTACAACCTGGTCTAGTGGTAGGGGTCCTTGCTCATAGCAGGGGGGTTAGAACTAGATGACCTTTAAAGCCCCTTCCAACCTGAACAATTCTATGATTCTATGGTTGAGATTGCTAAAATGCTTCTGAAAGACCTGAAAAAGCAAATATCACTAAGTAAAAGACAAGTCTTGTGACTGCAGAGCACTACAAAACTTGTTTCCCTCCTTGAGAGCTGTCATCCCCAGAGAGGCCAGAAGAACATGCTGTAAGACAGGCAAGGTTGCACGAAGGAGAAAACGGGCTGCTGCAAATCATGCTAGTGGGACATGAACAAATGTTTCTATCAGCAGTGTTGAGGTCAGTCATACAGGCTCAGCTTTAGCTTAACAGTCAGTGGTTCAGGCTTAGCTTCTTCAGCAAAGGGTATCTTGTGTTCACATCATTGGAGGTTCTGAAATGTCCTAAGAGGCACGGAAAACAAGTACTTGCTGCACAACCCAATATGTTTCAACTTTGAAATGCTGGCTAATGCCAAAGTCACTACTTAAACATAGCTCACAAAGTAGTTTGGGTATTTCATATAGTGGTAGGAGTGTAGCTGTGGCAACAGCAACTCGGCAGAGGGGACATTGTCTATTTATCTCTCTGTTTGGGCAGGTCCTGTAGCATGCACTGAGCTGTACAGCAGCTCACAAGAGGTAAGCAGACTTCAAAACAGCCTGAATATTACCAAGGGAAACATGAAATGGCAATAGCATAGAAAAATCTATTGAAAAGAGGTTTAAGATTTACTTTGAATTGGACAAAAATAAGAGGATTTTTTTATTCTTTTGCTGAAGCCTTTCACTGAATGTGGATCATGATGACCACAGACTGGAGTGGTACCAAGACCAGTAGATGAATTTTTAAAGAGATAATGGTGGATTTAATCTGAAAATCAGTTTGTAATCTTAAAAAAAAAACAAAAACAAAAAAAAAACAACAAAGAAAGATGGGTTTGAGTTTTAAAATGGATGACTACAGAGGAATTATATGGCAGCAGAGTTGCCTCTAGAGTACTACTGATTTATCCACTGTCTCCATTTTGTTTGTAGTTCATCTGGGACTGAGAGATCTTACAGCTGATGTCAAAGACATTGCGATAACAAATGACTCCAGATCCAAGATACTGACTGATGCAGAGGACTGAAATGTCTTATTGAAGACAGTGATGTCTGCAGAGCCAAGAAATCACTGAAAATTGTCACGACTGAATTTTTCTCATGCCAAATGTTGTGAGCCTTTGAAGTAGGCCTGATGAGATTATTCTGTAGCATTTACTGGCCATCCTAGTATGGGTAGTAGTGGTCAATGGCTTGATGTCCAAAAGGAGACCAGTGATGAGGGGAGTTCCTCAAGGGTCGGTACTGGGACCAGTGCTGTTTAGCATCTTTGTTGAAGACATGGACAGTCAACCTCACAAAGTTCAACAAGGCCAAGTGAAAGGACCTACACCTGGGTCAGGGCCATCCCAAGCAAAAATAAAGGCTGGATGGAGAATGGATTGAAAACAGAGGAAAAGGACTTGAGGGTATTGGTTGATCAGAAGTTTAAATTGCAGCTTGGTATTCAGTGCAGGACTTGAATCAAGGCAAAGCTGTAAGCATATCCCTTAACCTCAAAAACAGTCATTTTCTGAATTACAGCTTAAAAATGAGAACAATGTACTATAATACTATTACATATTACTAGTACTACAAACTGTAGAAATAGAAGGGAGGCACCAGGCAAGGCAGTATTTTCTAACTCTTTCTGTAGCAGGTAAGAAGGGACTTAAAGAATTGTACAGCATTTAACTTCAGTTGCTGAATAATATTTTTCTTAGAGAATACTTCAGCTGCTGTGACTTTAGTAAAAATGGCAGGTGCGAGCATCTCAGACACATGCTTACAGAAGCCCTAGAAAAATACATACACAGTATAGATGAGATTTCTTGTATGGGCTTGGGTGAGGATAAATAAGTGATTTGGTAGTTTGAGTGACTTGAGTACTTGAATAACCTTGAAAATAAGGAACTACAGCTCATACAAATTCTGCTATCAAGTACCATTAGCACTAAAACACCCTGCTGTGCAGCGTAGTCAAACACAGAGCATTGCAGGCACCACTCTTGTTTCATTCCTCTTTTCCCTCTTCGGTGAACCACAGCGTATTTTTCCAAATAGGACATCATGAGACTTTCTAACTACTCAGCTACCCTCAGCACTGCAAGACTAATGCCCTGTGTTCCTGGATAATAAGCTGTAGCAGGTTAAGTCCAATAAGGAGTAATAAACAAGGTTCATCCACAAAAAAAAAAATAAAAAATTTAACTACCAAGGTAGCCAAGGTTTTCCTCTGTCTTGCAAATACTAACAGAAGCAAGATGTCTTTTAATGGTTCTCTACTTGGTTTCAGGAGACTACATAATTTCTTCACAGTTCCTTCCTTGCAAAGGAGAGGAATCCTTTTAGTAAAAATAAACAGAAAGTGAATTTTAAAAAGCAGTTTTCTACTTTGCAGCACAGTTCTCAGGGTCATAATGCTGGAATATTTATCAGCTGTATCATTAGAAAGAATAACAGGCTGCAAACAGTGTTGAATTAATGATGCTTCAAAACATAAAAACTATACATATTCATCATAAGAATATGTTTTCATATGTCAGAAAGAACACAAATTCCATAGAGAAATATTATAAATACATTGTTCTATATAATTTTATTTCAAATTGTGAGTTTTCTTTCGAAGTGGAGCATTTCTGAGAGTGTGGATCAGATAGTATAAATTATTGAGATATATTGAGATCAGCAGCAGCTTTGATTTTAATGTCACCAATAACAGGGATAATACCACCAGGCCTAGTCTAATCATAGGGACCAAATCTGTTTTCCTTCTTACTAGCATTAAACTACCTTTAAGGCTTTGACACAAATTTGTACAGCTCAGGTAGCTACAAACTCATAGCAATCCTGTCATTTCCTTCAACAACAACTGTTGCTCTTCCATGAGGGATGACTGACCCACTAGATTTTTAAACCTGGCCTATTAACATAAACCACAATTACAGCTTTTATGCCGTTAATACACAAGGTTCTGAACTGGAAAGGTTCTGCTGTTTCATAAACTGTTCATTCACTCCAGTTGTAAGGACATCAGTTGCCACAGAAAGAAACAGCTGCTACTTGGAAAGTACTTCCTTCAATTGTCTCATTTTTGTCCATGGCATTTACTCAAAGCCTACAGAAAATGCTGATCTGCCTTTTAATGCTTTTCTATCACAGCATTTGTAAGACTTACCATGGCAAATCATAATTACCATAGAACTATATTATTTGCACACAACTTAAAAAACCCCTCCCATGAGGTGACAACAATGTAAAGAACTAGCAGGCAAAGAGATCTGGATAAAGTACTGCAGCATGATGAGAGCCAGACATTTACTTGCTACCTAATATTCTTAATTTTTCAGTTTACTACTTTGAAATTGAAAACTTTACTTGTTTAGCATAGTGCTGTGGGTTCTGGGTTTTGTTTTTTTTTGTTGTTGTTTTTTTAATTTAAGCGTACTCAGTTCATGGTCAGTACAGCTGAAGTAGTTTTTGGTGATGATTTCTTCTCTAGGATAATCAATACTTACTACAAGCCGGATGCCTTATATCAACATTACTTCTTGGTGGTGTAGTAAATACTGAGTTAAGAAGTCCAGCAGTTTCTCTGATTTGTATCCAATAAATAAGAACATGTTTCTCCCTTGTGATTTATACTTATCCCAACTCTACACCTAACATCTACAGTAGGCTATAATCCATTATCTTTGTATAGTTCCTTTTATGGTCCTTATGTTATTTTGACTCAAAGCAATGCCATTTTATTTATTTATTTATTTATTACTTCCCAGAATCTCCAGTATCATTAATATAAGCCACCTCTACTTTAATTTCTAGCTTTCCTAAAAAATTTGTATCCACATGCCACCTACAAATATCACTTTATTTCCCATTAATTACCATTATCCTTGTGACAGGATAATGTTATCTGGTTTCATATTACGTACCAGATGTGTAAAGCTACTACATTTTTTTATTCTTTTACAAATATCCCAATTTTCCTCTGTGCTTCAAGAAATTTTCTTGCTGGAGTAACATATTGCTTTCATTATTTATTGTCTATCTGACTACCAATCTGAATATGTCTCACCTAACTTCCTCCTAACT
>NW_009952873.1:1995236-1997756 GCF_000747805.2 Chaetura pelagica | reverse complement strand
TGCCTGATTTCTATTAAAATACATTTCCTATAAGGTCAGGAACACTATGTGGGATTGCTTACATTAACTTGCAAAGGATGTCTCAGCATTTGGTGATAGTAATTACAGCAGCACCGATGCCGACATCTGTTCTATCCTAATCCTAATGCTTATTAGTTGTATTTCAGTCTTTCCTGGTTGCTGCTGCCACCCAGGAGATGGACTGAAAAGGAAGCACAAGAAATGCCAAGTGTCTGGATAATGCCAGGAACAGCATTATTAGGAAAAAAAAGAGGATGTAAGCAGTTAATTGAGCACTGAGGCATCACTTTACCTAATGGTCTTGGTAGTTTCAATGACTGCTGCTTAAGTAGTGCCAGAAAAGTGTTTCTAAGCAAACAGAAGTTGTTGAAAGGGTTGAAGACAGGAACGGAGCAGGTGTCAGGGGCTATGGATAACATTTGGATAGCTTTAGTCCCATAACTGCAGAAAAAGGTGCCTGAGAGTTTTTATTTCATTTCCTTTTTCAGATCCAGGTCAAAAAGTAGGTGCAGCTACATGCAGTCGATTACTGCAGAAGATTTGTTTGAATTGGCACTACAGTCTATTCTGATGAGCTCTCAAGATAAAAAAAATTCAGATGCTTAAAGCAACTGGCATTCAACAGTAGGTAGGAAGCATCCTATCATTTTCTTTTTCTGTTTTTATCTATATCCAGTCTCTGTTCTTCATGAGAAGAAACCGGAGCCACATGCTGTAAAAACAGTGTGAGAGACTGAGCATGTGCACTCTGCTCCAGAACAAGCAATGTCAAGCCTGATCTAAACCATGGAAACAGACCTTTGAGAACCCTTTGTTATCAGATCTCTGCTAAACATAATGATATATTCTGTTAAACAAAGTTTCTTTTCAATGTACAGATCTAAAGAGATAAAAAAACCTAAATTACAAAAAGCTTAATAACCTCAAAGCTGTTATTGTCTGTCTTTTAATGAGACACAAGGTACATGAACCTTAAATATGCTGAAAGTGAGATAGCAAGCCATTTGTATGTGAAGGAATTGGAAAAAACTCATTTTAGCACATTCCAGCTACCAACACCTTTTCTACTACACAAATTTGAAGCTGTGTTTACCCTGTGAAATTAAAACTCCCATTAAAATTGCCTTATTGAGGAAACATTATCGCGTGTAGATCTACAGATACAACTCTAGGATCTCAGAAAAAGTAAAAAAAACCCTTCCAATTTCAAGGATATGAAATAGAAGACAAACTAATACCACCTTGTATCACACAGAGACACGTGCTCACTAAAACCTACTTACACTGTACATTGTAACCTCTTGCTTGTTTTGATACAGTTGCCCTTTAATTGGCTGTATCATTGCTAAGACATATAATTTGGTATCTATTTAAGATACTAGGGCTTAGTCATGAGTAAGCTAATTTCTTGCAACAAAATTTCTTGCTAAATTTCAAGATGTTAACATTTTAATATACTTTAGGGAAAAACTAGATGTTTTTCCAAGGCTGATTTCAGGATGAGATGGTTGAACTGGAAATTTGAGCATGTTGCAAGCTAGAGGACTGCTTCACAGGTTACAGCTTCTTCATTCTAACAGTGTTATTTACAAACTATTAGGGGAAATTAATAGGTCTTTCTGTGAACTCCCTATTATGTCTGAACTATTTAAACCATTAAGTTAAAAAAGGCAAATTCATGGCAAAAATATACAGTCGAGATTTATACTTAGTTGCATAAAGATTCACAGGGGGTAGGGGCAGAAAATAACAGAGGCAGGGTGAACATTCGTGTATTGGACACTTTTTAATTCCAAAACTATCCTTAAGAAATGGGTGTTTTGCATAACATCAGGAAAAAATCTGAGTATTTTCTAAAACCTGTATATCAATGAATTTACAGGAAAATACACGGACATTTCATGCAAAGTACATCATTTAAAAACTGAGGTGGAAAGATCACCAACAAAGAAGAGTGTTATATTTTTCAAAATAACAACTGTTATTGCAAAACACATAAATATAGTAAACTGAAATAGTCACATGGCTTAGTGGAGTTGAGAGTCAGGATCTACTCTTCATGCCTGCCAGTTGTGGTTTGTCTAAAGGCACATCATTTAACTACCTCTGTAAATGCAAATACTAGCATTCACTTAGGAGAAGAATTGTACAAGTACACCTGGCACCATCTGTAAAGCAGTGACATCCTGAGCTGAAAACAGCCAGGTGTCTTTTTTTAATGTACTGTTAACTTGAAGGAAAAAGGGGATTACCAAAATCTTGAGATCTTGCGCATTTCAAGCTGCCTTATTTTTGCTAAGAGTATCAGGACTGCACTGAGATTTTCATTTCTCCACACAAGGAACTCAAGGGGCTACAAGGCCACAAAACTACAAAGGAAACACCTGAGAAGCAAGAGGATTCTTCTATCACCAAACCCCAACCAGACTCACAGCGGAGAGGTCTTGGGCAAGATGAGCAAAACTGCCAGCTCCGAGCAAACCTGCTTTTATGGATTTA
>NW_009952873.1:1991425-1995151 GCF_000747805.2 Chaetura pelagica | reverse complement strand
TGCTGTGGTATGGCCTGAATAAATCACAGGGCTGAGGTCAGAACAGCCAGCCCATAAAGTGATTCATGGGCCCAGCAGTGCATTCCCCCAGGACTATGTACTTTATTACAGTAAACCTCAGAACAAGATACAATTTCCTGTCTCAAGGAGCAGCCTTTAAATCAGGACACCTGGACAGCCCTGCAACCACTGACAGAAACAATGGGGCTCAGCCCTGCTGCTGCCTCTCCTTGCCAGCCTGCTGCTGCCCCGGCCCCGCTGCCTCTGATGCTAAATGCCACCTTCAGAAATGACCTCCTTCTGCAACAGATTACTAAGGTGAAAAAACTCTGGAGTCAATGTACTGATACAATCCTATTCTTCAGCCATAGCTCCCCAACCAAGAAATAAATATTCTCCATCTGTTGTTTTTCATTTAGCTTTCAGGTCTTTCCCGCACTGTAAAAATTGGACTAAAAATGTTAAGGCAACAGATGAATTGAAAGGTAACTCATTGGCTTCTCTGTCAGCAAGCAGATCCTTTACTGAAAGGTGTTTTTTTTTTGCAAGCTGAGTGTGCGATTTAGGTTGCAGTATCAATGTTCTCACTGTTCTCACAAGGACTCTGATCTGAGATTTGGGTTTGGCACCTGAAAAGAACTGAGGCAGTGACAGAGATGATGGTATTGTTCGATTCCCAAAAACTCTCAATCTCAGTGAGGAGTAATGTTACTCTTATACCACAGGTTACATTTTCAGGAGAAATTTTTATGCCATGGAACAAAGCAGCGGGCATTTTTTTCTCTAAATATTTTCAGCAGCCTTACCTCTAAACACTTAAATCACATGGGCCTTCTGGGCTGCAAAGGAGCAACCTGCCATGACTGCCTTTTATTGTAGCTGTCCCTCATATAAAGGTGAGGCATGTGCTGAATGTACTTAGGCTCTTCTCCTTGGTGCCCGTGTTCATACAGAGTGGGACAGAAGAAAAACACAATTTGCTTCCTTCAGATCCACAGTGCATCACTTGAAAAAGAGTTTCACTCAGGTATATATTTTCAGTATCAATCATTAAACAACGAGGAGCATGAGTAAGAAAAGGGAAGGAAGTTTCCCTTCAAGTATTTACTGGCAAAGGGCACAACTTTCCTATGGTTTTGCTGACAGTAAGTCATTCTGCTCTGTCACTCTGCAAATAGTGGAAGAGATTCTGATTTTTTTTTACTCCTCAAAGTTCTTTCAAATCTTAAAACTGTGGACATAACAAGGTAACATGTCCTTGGGAAGCTGCTTCAGGGAAAACATAGCTAGGAATAAGAAGCTCACATATATTGAGACACACCTGAAAGAATGTGAGACTTTCAGAGGACAAGAACATAAGAGAAAGTGATAGAGGAGGGGAAGACTGGGGGAAACTTAGGGGAGAACTCATTAAACATGGAAAGTTAAGAATGATATTGAACTGGTCAAAGTAAAAAAAAAACCAACAACAACACAACAACAAACAAAACACATAGATAAGGAAAAGGGAAAAAAGAAAGATTAAGAAAACAAATGTAAGTAACACTAAACCCACCAGATTTGTCAAAGATTGAACCCTCCTGAAGTTCTTTGTTTTGTGATTAACATTTCCTATGAGCGAGAACAGTTGTGTGGAAAACTACTTCTTCCACCTCCTTATTTTATTTTGTTTTATCCTAATTAAAGGATCTCCTTCACATCTGTGGATTATTTCAGAGCTTACAGGAGGAAGAATCAAAGCCCATTAATTGATTTTATCCAATCTTATTTCCTGTACAGAACAAATACTTACATTATCTCCAGTTGCTCCCATTATAGCCAGTATCTTATTCTGGGGGGTAGGAAAAGGACAACTGCTTGTGACTGAAAGTCTTGAGGAACTGGCTGCTGTCCTTGTGAGTTTGTCCCAGTGGTTAATACTTTTCACTATCAGAAAATCATGTGTCTTTCTAATACTAATTTTTCTGCCCTCAGTTTCTAGATAATGATCCTTCTTTTTACTGTCTCTGCTGGAATAAACAATGTTTTAATATTACTATTATTTGATTTTCTAGATATTAGATCTATACAGATTACTGTGACATCTGTATCAGCAATGCTATAAAATACACCTAAATTTTTAATTCTATTCATACTCATTAATCCTACGTTTATGTAAACCAAAGTCCTTCTGCTGCCAACGTCACACTGCTTTTTTCTGTAACATTGCTACATATTTTCCAAGTGATTCCTTTCAAAATAGTATACAATAGTCTCCATATTGTTCTTATTTAGATGCCTAATGTTCAGATGCACTTTGTGTAAATGAGTTCACATTAAGAAGCAATTTAATGACTCTAGATATCTGTTCTTACCACTAGGTAATGCTATGCCATATTCTTAATCGCCTGCAACATCCACTGACTGTCATTTTATACTTACTTCCAGCTCACTGATAAAATGATGGTTAGCATCAAGTCTAGTATCAAATCTGTGAAGTTCAAATATAAATATCATTGTTCTGTTTTAATTGTAATTGGTAAATGTTGACAGATAACACTCACTTTAACCACACTGTCTATACAGCATTAATAAATAATATTGGGAACTGGTAATTTAAAGAAGTCTAAATACATCTAATGTAAACAAAAAATTACTATTAAAAAGGGTAATTTTTTTCTGATCAAAGTCTGGACATAACCAAGCAATCATCTGACTTTTTTGACATTACCCATCTTACAAACCAAGTTAGCTGGTATTTATTAAAACTGTATTTTTTAATTCTTTATCAGAATATTTAATCATCTTATTCATTATTTTGCTCTCAAATTGTAACAGTTAATTAATTCACAGCAAGTTAGTCACCCTGCCTGCTATTCTGCAACACTTACAGAACTAAAACATTTCCATAACTTCTAGAATTTCACCAGAATTCCAATATCTATTAAACTTTCCAGGAGCCAAAATTCCCTTCAGCCAACTTCTAGTGTTCGTAGATAGCAGAAATCTTGGCATGCCAACTTCAACACATGTAACATCTTCAGCAGTTTCTTATGTTGAAAAGAGACATGGAATGCCAAACTGCCTTTCTAAGAAGAGGCAAAAACAGTTGTTTGATTTCTGTGTGATCTAAACTAATAGTAAAGGATGTCACAAACCTGTAAAATATTATTTTAGGCAAATTGCAAATACCTCAAATGGCTTAATGAATGGGAAAAAAAAAATAAAATAGATCTTTCTTGACTTTGTTTTCCTGGTAATTCTGATTATGCTGACTACTTTACTACCAACAGAAAAATGCAATTTTATATAATTAATAGGGTTTTATTAATTTGAATGCTGGCATTAAGAAAAGCAGCGGCCATTTCATCCCCACAGCAAACATGAATGGTGTTCTCTCTGAAACCAAAGATAAATCCCCATTGACTTAATATATTAACAGTTGCATAGAAGAAGAGGATTTCCCATGTTGTCTAAACAGCTTTAAATATACATTAAATACTCCTGAAAAACTACCAGCATTCCATCTATCTATTGAAAAATACACATAAAATAATATGTGACAAAAAACCCTTCTAAGGTTTCAAAGTGAAGTTTGGAGAGGCTGAGAAAAGTAATCATAACACACTACTTGTGGGGATGTTTTACACTGTTTTACTCTTTTATTAAATGAACGTATATGCATTTAACCAAGGAACTGATGATATTTCATCTTGAAAAGCTTATTTACCCATGATAATAATACAT
>NW_009952873.1:1907184-1991224 GCF_000747805.2 Chaetura pelagica | reverse complement strand
GAATGCACTTTATGTTGCTGAGCAAAATAATCTTCAGATAAAACAGAAATCAGTACTGGCAGATTCCTAATAATTTGCTAGCTAATAATTTGCAGTGAAGTGCTTAACTGTGACATAAAGAATAACTTTAAGGGTGGAGTGAAAAATGCAAGTTTTGATTTTTAGGTTTTATCTAGATCACATAATCCTGTTTTTAAAAGCACTGACAGGAAATTTTTTTGTATTAACATTGTTTCAATGCAATACAAAGTACAGATGTAAAATTAAATATAAGCTGTAATTTTTTCCCCCCCCATATGTCTTGCTTATTTACTTCCTGGTGTGACAAAGGGAAGATACTGGTAACTAAGCAGAATAAATGGTAGAAATGAGAATGGTCTCCTCTGTCCTCTCCACTTGGTGGTGGTACTCTATTTCATCTGCTATTCAAATGTAACTGTATCATATCTTTGTCAAGGAAGACGTGTACATTTAGGCATTTAGACCTGAGACCTCGTTTGTGCAACAACAGCAAACATGCCAGAGATGCCACGAAAAGCTCAGTAACGTACCAAACTTTTCAACTTTTCCAGGTGACATTTTTAGGCTACAGCAGATACCAAGGGAGCTTTTTCTTTCCTTCCCTCCAGACAAGCACGTCCTATGAAAGCACTACGCGTGGCATGGCATGCCAACCCAAGTCTACCACAAGCCATAGCAAGGGGATTAACATCACAAACTTTCATGTGGCTCCAGAGCCATTGCTGTGCTCCTCAGAGAGATCAGTGCCTTTTCGTGTGTTCGGAGAGGTATGAAAGCCCCTCTTCCCCGTCAAGATGCTGACAGAGGCTCGTGCATGTTCATAGCGGAGGTCACTCTGAAGGGAGGAAAGCAATAACAGCCTGACTGGAACAGACACCTTCTTCACAGAAAGTCAGTCATTTACGTTTTTGGTCTTGCACACCTCACTGCAAAAGATTGTGAAGTATTTCATTTAGAAATAGAGCAGGGAGTCTGCTCTTGAAGCAGAAATAAAGTACACACACTAAATATAACCTATTCCAGCCTACAGAAAATACTGCTGAGAGTAATGGCCCAGAAGACTCCCTGGGAAAAAGAATGTTTTAGAACAAGAACACTGTCATGCTGTAACTACTTTACAACATTAAAGTTAATGGCAGTTTTTGTAAATAGGGCTAGTCAATATTATTTTCTTTAAATTAATATTTTACCATTTTTTGATGCCTTAAGTTAGCTACCTGATTGTAGACATTTTCTTTTCCTTTTCCTCTAATTGAGACTACTGAAGAGTGGAAGAATGCTACCTGCAGAAGAATGTTTAGCTTCCATTAAACTCTTTCTGAGCAGGGAGTTATGTAGGCATAAACCAAAGCAGTGGAAGAAAAAAACGTCAGCTGAGAAGAGATCCCAGGTTCTCCAAGGAAGACTTGAAAGGGTAGCAAAGGACTGTGTGACCTCAGACAGAACATTGCTTCCTCTTGCTCAAAAAAAGTGCCATTTATGACTAATGAGCAATTTAACAATGGGAAACAAGATCAGACAATTTGCTTTCCCCCAAAGGACAAAGGCTGTGTTTATATTGACACCCCCTCCTTACTCCTTCATGCAGTTGAATCACTCTAAGCTCTCATACATTTTGTGGAGTTTTCACAATCATGAAAAGACAAATTCAAATCCAATAACGTAAAATGAGTGTGTATGACACCACCCACATACGGGACTTCAAACAAGCACATCTGAATAAATCAGTAACTCTCCCTAAGTTGAACCAATATTTTCTTACAAAGGCTGAGAACTTTTTCAGATTCAGAATAGGTAAAGGAGGCACATCCATCTTACTCAGTCGTTTTGGGAGGCAAGGGTGTGGGTAGAGAAGAAGGGGGTTTTTCAGTGCAATTTGGTTACAAAGCTTGTTTGCACAGGGCTGTGCCGGCCTCATGGTGACTATTCATAAGAGATCCCCAGAAGAGCTGTAAAGTCTGCCTATAGCCCAAGTGCTATAATTGCTGTCTGTCAAAACAGTGCTGTTTTCTCAGCAAACATTTCAGAATGCCCAGTGCTAAGTTGATTAGTTTGGGGTGTTCTGGGGAGTAGTATAAGGATGATGCCTGAGAGACAGGAGTAAAAACTTGGAGACAAAACTTTGATTCCATTGAAACACTCCAGATAGTGTTTAATTTCTCAGTTAAAAGAGAATTCCTGTCTTTGTGTCCTGGTTTGAGCAAGGAAAAGAAAGCAGGGAATAGGAAAACATTACTACCAAAAATATCCAGTTTCACTGTAAGAAGCATGAAACTGTTCAAGAACCAGAGTGGTGATATCAGTACAGAAAAAGGCTTGGATGCCCTTTAAGCATAGTTGTTTATGCAGCAAAATGATTCCCATGTTGCAGAGGTGACCCCCTTCCAGTACACCCAGTGTTGAGAGGTCTCTCTCTTGGCAAGCTTCTGAGGCTCCTCCTCTGCACAAGAGCGTTGAGAACCTCCATCTCCACAGCAAGCCTATTTCAAATGCAGCCTGCTCTCTGTTGGTAATGTAGAAAGACAGACCCAGTTCCCTCAGGTGCCAGCAGCAGCGCTGACCACACAGAGCCTATTCAAACCGCACCATGAGATCATCGACCGGATTTGTACACAGGCTGAGCCTGTGCAGGTCCCAGACACCTGAGTATGTGAACTCTATAAAAAACACTTCTTGCACGAAGCTGCATGCAGAAACATCAGGGCTGGGAGAGGGGGGTAGCTGGCGGAGTTGGCACAAGGGAAAAAGGAAGGAAATTGGGAGCGTGTAACAGAGTGAGGCTTCAGGCATCTTTTGCAATTAAAGAAACTCTTCACAGACCCTTAAAGTGGCAGAAGGCATTAGCTGCACATTTAGACTGTGACTTACAACTTCCTACCTTTATAGCACGGTTAGGAAAGGCGATGCAGCTGTAAGTCATCGACAACCATAGCAGGCCCTTGCAGACCCTTTTAGGAAGGACTTGGTGAAGCAAATTCATACTGGCTCTTCCTGTACATTATCTGCACTTCTGTATTTTCCATCAGTAATCATTGCTCCTGAACATCCACAGTACTAAAGCAACTTCATTTGTACTGCTCAGGTTACATCAATGTCAACACTTACTAGAAGTCCCAGGGTTTTAGGGGGTTGGAATCTTGCCATTAAAATTCACTTGGGGCTGAAATGTGGCAAAGTGGGGCACAGAACCTCCTCACTTCCCAGGCAGTTTTGTATCAGTTTTTTTTATAAAAAAACCCTCTGCAACCATTTAAGATATTTCTGTTTTTCTCAAACTAGAAATGTCTTCAATTTTTACTACTATTATATTTGACAAAGGTTTATCGTGAAGTCTAAAAAATGCACATTAAAAGTTTTATTGAAAAACAAACACATTGTTAAACCCAGTGCAGTGTGTGTTCCTACTAGAGTGCACATCCTTATTTTAGCAATAGTTGATGAATCAAAAGACTACACAGAGCATGACAATGGGTAATTACAAGGGTAGCTCAAATAATAATATTTTATGATCATTTAGAAAAAAATATTGAATAGGAAACAACACTTAGGCATTGCAGTAGTTTTAAGTGAAAAGATCTAATAATGCAATGAACAAATTTAACAGCTTCTGAGATTTAATTCTGATTAATTGAATGATTTTTAACAATACCCTGAGAAATACTAGATTTAAAATATTTTAATATTATTGCTACATTTTTTCCAAGCTAATAATCATTATACAGCACTCTGGGAATGCACCTGTGAAGCACAAATCTAACCCACTTTAAAAGGCATTTATTTGTGCTATCACTCTCAGCATTGTCTCAAACTAGGCACTTGCTCCATAAGTGGAATTTACCACTCAGAATTACATATGCAAGTTCCGTTTGCAGCTAATGAGGAAAGTAATGCATCTCATAGTGAATTAATGTCAGGCAATAAAATGGAGGAAAACTTTAGTTAACATGAGAGTGTGATCTGCACAAGTGGGATCCACAGCCCACAAGTGCTCCTGAGGATGCACGTCTAAAGCAGGCATTTGCTTACAACTGCTTCCATCAACTTCTTTTACAGCAGGTAAGTTAGAACTGAATGATGACTGAGAAAGGACAAAGAAGAGACAACCTCATCTACAGCAATCTGTTTTTTTATAACACTGCCCTGAAACTGTGAAATGTTCAGTCTCTGAAAGTTCAAACCCACACCACAGGGCAGCTACTGGAGTAAACAGGCTACATACTGTATTCTAGGATGATTCTTTTGCTTCCTATGCAGAAGGAAATACAAAACTGGGGATCTGGCAATACTCAACAAGGTTCTCCTCTTCAAATTAAGCTACTTATAACAATATTTTATTTTTTAATCTTTGGATGGTGCACTTATGATTTTTATAATGTTAAAGAAACTCAGACCAGGTAAACAGAAAGTTGTCTTGAAGAAAGCGTAGAGGGCAGTTTTGCATTTAAGAACAGTTAAAACACAGGTGGACTTGGCAAAATCTCCTTTGCACAATCAACCAACCAAAGGTAAAGTTTGAAAGTTAGTCCTCTGCACTCTGAAAACAAAGGAATTGGCACGGGAAATATTCTGCTCCTTGGGGTTGTGTTATAGATTAAACGTTGTTTTATTGACTCGTTCTTGAGGATTAAGCCTTCAACGTCCCCACTTTTCTTGAAACCATAGTGACCACAATTGTGCAGAACAGCTCCAGAAGGATCATAAATGGCCTCTGAAATACCTCATAGGTGAGCCCGGACTGCTGTGACCCAGCAAACCAAGTATTGACAAAAATTGTAGCCAATGTCACTAAAAAGATGGAAGACCTGAAGAGCAGTCAAGTTATAAGAACATTTTTGCAACACAATAGAAGATTCTCTACTGCAAGTGCAACTCAACAGAAAAAAACGGATCCAGTTATACATACAGAATTGTATTATATAGATTCTAGCAATTTTGAAGAGCAACAGTCTAACATACTGATTTCCATTCTAGAATTTTCTTACACTTAACTTGCATACAAACATTTCTCTTTTTGAATCAAGGGGCAACCACACCAGTGAAAATTCTTCATTATGTCTCTTTATACAAAGTTCCAAAATCAACCAAACTTAGCAGGGCAGCATCATTTGCAGTTGCATAATCAATGATAATACCAATATGTCTGAAATCGAAAGTGTACCTTCCTGAACACAGGACCTGAGGACCACAGCTTTAACACAGCAATGTTTCAGCATCCAATACATTTATATAGAGCAGATCGAGATCTTACATAACATGCTAAGAAGCTACAGTATTCATGTTTTTTGTGTGTCTCAAAAGAAATAAGTAACAGACACATCATGTGGGTCTCTACAGATATCCTTTGTCTAAATCAAAGGTTAGTGCATAAAAAGAAGGACCACGTGAATGACTGAACTAACGTCTTATCATCTAAATGGCTGCCACCCACATCGATTTTTCTGTCTATTCCTATTTTAGGAAGTTAACCAAGTTCAATCTCTTACCATCACAGACAACCATACCATATAATCATTTTTAAGTGCAGTACAATTTCCTCTTCAACCCACTATGGCTATCAGTAGACTTCCAGAAATGACATTGGTCTGCTGTCTAAGACAACAGAATTCTAACTAGAACCAGACTGGGGCCCATAGCTTGAATGGGAAAAGATTTTCTGAGACTTGATGCATAAGACAGAGAGGTTTACTATTCCGAATTTCTCTCTCCAAGTTTCAGTTTATGATTAGGAAGGATATTTCTAGTTAGATTCATATTATACTACAAGTTGTGGTAGCAGATACACAACAAGGGGAAAAGCAGGCAGGGGAAAGTTTCTGATGAAGTTCCCTGAATAATCTAGATTTATATGCCAGTGGAGAATTTATACTTCCCAAACATTCCAGAACTCTTAACTAGCATGCAAATGGAAATTCCTTTGTATGTCTGACAACTTCCAGTGAAAACTACAAAGGTCAAAATATTGTATACGAGAATCTGAAATTACTGCCTGAGGCACCATTAAGTACTAAAATTTAATAAATCCAGGATTGGGGTCCAGACAATTCTGTTGCCCCTCTAGTATCATGGATTTAAATCTGCATGTTCTTGCACTTCATCAGATGAAAGGACCTCTGTGATAACCTTTCCCACCTTAGAGATCCTTATTTTAGGTACAATTCACATCACTTTTTGTACACACATAAACAGCAGCAAATGGGATACGGTGGGGAAAAGTTCACCCTGCGAAACCTGAGATGCCTCATTGCTGAAGCCACAAGACAATAAAAGAGACTGGTTGAGATTTTTACAAGTTCTGACGGCCAATTCCACTACCTCTGGCTGGCTCATAGGATTTAAATTTCTGCATCTCAAGTTTTATAACTTGCCTCCCTAAGGAATTAACTAAGCTTCTTTCCAGAGTTTGTTTAGAAGGGAAACCATTCACTTTGGAAAAGACAGAACTAATGCCCTTACTCTGGAGGCTCTGGTTTTGGCTTAGTCCCCTCTGTTCCCTGTCAGACACAACAAGAGTGAACCTGATTGCTGTGAGTCAACAGTTCTAATCCACGAAGTTCAAACATGAGGATGCCAAGGACCAGGCTTCACTCCTAAGCATTACCATGTCAGGCTCTTATTTCCTGAAATTAATGGAAAAATCTGAAGTAAAGCAAGATAAAGTTACAAAACAGAGAATGAAAACAGAGATTGCAATTGTAGCAAAAAGGAATCAGATATTTCCTTTACAGGGAAACCTAAAGCGAATAATTTTTAGGTTTAAAAGAATCACTGTGTGATCAAACTGCTTAAAAATTATTTGCAGGCACTTCTGAAGAAACTCCAAATCTGCTTCCTCCAATCAAGTCTTGCTGTTTTTATGAACGATCAGGGTAATTGAAGTGATCTCAACTCCAACTAACCAGTTATATCTGATCCACTTTGACAGTTGATAATATACAGAAGCATGGAAGAAGGAGGCATTCTCAAGAGAAACAGGATTAAAGCCATGTGACAAAAAGATCTGGAGATTTTTGTGTTATACCACACCCACTTAAGTGAGAAACTCAATTCTGCCGCTTATCTTTTCAGGCAAAACCCCATGATTTCCTCAACATCTTTCTTGAACCATGCCACTGGTTACAGGTTCCTCTGGGTTCAATGTTGTCTCCTTAATTTCAGTACAGGGATTTACTCCAGCTTCCCCATGAATTTGGTCTCTTTCTATGTGTTAACTTCACATTACATGACACAAATTTTTCTTTCACAGTCTAAAACTATGGTTATGACTAATATTCAGTTCCTGCTCCTTAAACAGACTAATATTCCCTTATTGCCTGTATCTGTGTTTCTCTTCCCATTTGCAATGTCCCTCTTTAAATCTTTTTGGCCTTCTTTATGTTTTGTTTTGGGGTTTTTTTGTGGTTTGTTTTGTTTTGTTTTAAACAATCTTTCAAATCCCTTAGTGTTCTTCAGACACTTTTTGTAACTGCAGCCTTTCAGACCTCACCGTCACACATCTCTCTCGGTTGCACTTTCAAAGTTCTAAGATAATCTGTAATGCAGCCTATTGGTCTATTCACTTTATAATCTGCTAACATTAAGAGTTATAGGATTAAGGATATTATGGAGCACATCCCTGTTTTATCTCATTCTAACATCCACTTACGGATCTATGTCCAAGAGTCTGTTCTGTCTAAGCTACATTTGATCCTGCTGACACTGTCTCTACTGTGCCCTGCGGCCACAAAGCTTCACTAACTGCTGCATAAATAAGTGCTTTTACATGTTTAAAACTGATAACTAGATTCACTGAGTAAAGCCCAACTCTACTGCAATGAAATGCAGCATCAGCTCATGAGAAGGATCATCTGAGCTGAAAACAGACAATGCTCACCTTTCACTGCAGTCCTGCACTTAAGAGCCTCCCCACAACACCCCTGTCCTCCTGTACATGTAGCTTTGTCTACATCCATGTAAGATAAAGCCCAATGTGATAAAGAAAGTCCTTCTTCCCCTCAAGAAAACATTCTTTTTCACTCAGCAAGTGGCACAGTCTGCATTAGTAAGCATTGTTAAACTTCCATAAAGTCCCCTATGAACAACATTTTAATAATCATTTGACACTCTGTTGAGTGTCCACAGCAAGGTGTTGGCAGCAGTGGGACTGCAGGAGCCTCTGTGAGATGAGATTGGGCCTGCCCTGTGCTGGACACAGCCAGTTCCTGACTGCTCCAATGGACCCACTGCAGGGCACAGCTGAGCCCCTCAGCCAAGCTGATGTCACCCCTGGGAAAACATATTTTAGAAACAGCAAAACCTACCACACAGGCAGAGGAATGGGATGGTGGAGAAAAGAGTGAGAAACAACAGTGGGAACATCAAGGTCAGAGAAGAAGGGGAAAGAGGAGCTTCAGGTGCCACAGCATGTATCTGTTGCAGCCTGTAAACAGTCCATGCTGGAGCAGATACCCACATCTGTCTTCAAAGAGCCCGTGGCAGGGCAGACTTTGTCCTGAAGGACTGCAGCCCCATGGTGAGAGCCCACACTAGAGTAGGGGAGAGGTGGGAGAGGGAAGGAGCAAGAGAGAGAAACTATGTACTGACCATTCCCATTCTTTCCTGCAACACTCAGAGAGGGAGGTAGAGGAGTCAGGAGCAAGGGAGTGAAGTTCAACATGGGAAATAGGGGAAAAAAGATGTTGTTTTATTGTTTATCTTTGTTTCTCACAACCCAAATCTATTTTGATTAGCAATAAATTAATTTTCCCTAAGATGAGTTTGTTTTGCCTGTGACAGTAACCAATAAGCCATATCCCTGTCTCTATCATGACACAGGGACTTCCTCATCCTATCTTCTCCCCCTGCTGTGTTGAGGAGGGGGAGTGAGTGAGCAGTGGGGTGGGAGTTTGGCCCTTAGCCAAAGTTAACCCATTGCAGACACATTTTTATGTTAAAACACCAGCTTAGAAACATTTTTAACATCAAAAGGTGAAGTGTCATTGGAAGTAAGCCTACACATTCAGTTTCTCAAGGTGGCTTTTGAAGTTGTAGGTAAAGTTCTAGCTACAAACTTGGGACCAGAAGTGAACGTGCTTAACTCTTCAAGTTGGAGGAGCAAAAGATCAGGTTTTACAAAATGAGGTTGACTGCAGTCATGGGTATCACAGAATGTGAAGAAATGAAAGAACTATCACCATGCACCCTGACACAGAAAGAAAACTACAAGCAAGCTACAATTGAGCCAGCAAGAAAGAACAGGGGCACCTGCTCTCCAGAATGAAACTCCCAAGAAGCAATGAACCACAGAAGGAAAATGCACTCAGTCAGCTTTCTTTTGAAAATGCTGCCTCACCCAGCACCTCTGCCATGAAATATACTAAAAATTACGGTGTTTTAAAAATTAGCTTCATTACTAATATGATACAAGAGCTACAACAGTCACCTTCTCAGCCTTAACTTTTTTTTTTTGGCCAAAACATTTTCATGCTGTTTTCTTTTTCTACTTAGCCAAAAACAACAGTGATTTTGGCTCTATTCCTTCACTATAATCAGCAATACCAAGAAACTCATCACAATGGCAGCAATGTCAATAAAGCCTTGGAAGAAACCAAAGAAGTTTTAATACAGCCTCATCTGAAAGGAAATGTTTCCCAGGCTAGAGTGATTCTTTTCAGCTCTACACAATGCCATGAAACATGTCCTCACACTATTCACATAGTTCCTGTGGTCAAACAGCCACTTTGGTTTCTCTGGACAATCTTGCAGATGGAAACATTCATTAAACAGTAGTAAGAAACTAGAGAAGATCAGAATGTTTACTGAGCGGGATCAGCAATTCTGACACACACCCCGACTTGTGAGTATAGTATATCTGGGCAGATAATTACTCAGTATTTTCTAACCCATAATCAAGTTTAAAAACAGTGAACTCTGGTTTCTTTGAGAGAAAAAATATGGGAAGCTAAATCTGAAGGGGCTGTGAAATTTCAGTGATACTCATCTATGTAAGTTGCTATCTGGAACACAAAAAAATACTTTTAATGAAGATATACCTGTTTTTCTACTTATTTTTTTTTTATAATAGATAGCTCTCTTAATTCTTCCAAGAGTTAGAAAACCTTACCTGAAGGCTATCAACCCACAAAATATTGAGAACAGAGGGTGACATTAGATAGAAGACAAAGCTGATTGCCTTTATGCCCAAGTCTTGCATAGAAGAAATCTGGAGATTAATTATTTCCTTCTATGGAGTGGCTCCACTTTACAGAGTCTGCTTCCCTGCAGACCTTGTATAGAGAGGAGGAAGAGGGGACGAAACTTGTAAAGATACTGTGATTATTATGACATCAGTGTCATTCTGAAGTGTTCATGAATAGATATTTTTCTCTAGCAAAAAATTATTTTTTGTTCTCTATATCCTGTCTCCTTGACAAATCTAAGGCATTAATTACCGGAGTGCCTGTAATTCACTCTTCCCTTCACCCTTCTTTCCCCTCCTTTCAATTCTTTTACCTATCTGTCCCTTCCATTCCCCTCCTTTCTCTTCCTTTCCCTGCTTATTCCCTCCTTTTATCTTCTTTCCACATCTTTCTCTTCCTTTCCCTTAACTGACCTTCCTTTCCCCTCCTTTTCCTTCATTGCTCGTCCTTGTCTTTCATTGGTTTTCCTTGCCCTTCCATGCCCTTCCTTGTCACTTTTTACCTTCTTTGCCTTTCCTTGACTTTCCTTGCCCTGCTTTCCTTTTCCTTTCCACTGCTTTCCCTTCCTTTTTCTTCCTTTCTCCTCCTTTCCCTCCCTTTCCCCTCTTTTCTCTTTGTTTCCCTTCCTTGCCCTTCCTATCCCCTCCTGGGTAGGGGCAGGTTGGATGAGGCCCTGAGAAACCTGATCTAGTGGGAGGTGTCTCTGCCCATGTGGGGCAGTTTCATCTAGATGATCTTTAGGGTCCTTTCCAACTCAAACCATTCTATGATTCTATATAAAAAGATTTTGTATTTTAGACATGAATAATAGGTACATATCATATGGGAGTGAATGGTTATAATGCAAAATAAAACAGCAGTAATGTGTAATTACTATCTAACTACAGAACAGAAGAGAAAATTCTGTTCAAATAACAATGCTTGAACTTGTTGCTCTAAAATATTTTGGGAGAATTTTTGACAAAACTGATCTGATCAAAACAAACAAACAAAAATGCAGACACAATAATGCCATCTTATAACCTTCCATCCATTCTATTAGAAGAAAAGGGAGATAGTATGGCTAGAAGATTATTAGCAACTCTGCTCAACATGTAGGATGACTTTATTTGCGGGAGACTCTTGAGAAAGGATTGCAAGTGGACAGACTACTTTTTGAGATTCATTAGCAAGTAGTTACCAACCACTTCTCATTTTATTTTAGCCTAAATGGTGTAGCTTTTGAACAAACACCCTGCCCCTCCAAAATAAAATGAGAACACATATATTAATTTTGATTAATTTGAAAAATCTGACTTACAACCATGAAAGGGTTGTAAGTTTTTTGCCAGTCATAAATAACAGTCCATCATGTTAACTCCTTGCTACCTCTTCCAAATATATCAGATTAAAAAGAAATCCTTCCTCTTCTGAATCACAACATTCATGTTACAAATGAGGCATCATGAAAAGAGGTATCCTCTCCTCTGGAAACCATGAAAGTGTTAGAGCCCTGACAATACACCATATGATGTGCCATGGTACAGCTAACAAAGCAGAAGAGTTCACCAATTAAGAAAAGACAGATCTAATCTGAAAGTTGTTAGTTGCTCTGACTGTATGAGCAGGACTATTTGCATCTGCATGTTTTTCTAACAATGCTAAAGGTGTATGTGAATTAGGCTGACAAGGTAAGAATTTCTGAAATTCCTGAATTTCTTCCTCTGAATGGAGGGGCATATACAGAAATCAAATAAATGGTATGAAAATATTTGCTTCAATCCGTCTGACTGCTAACAATTAAACAAGCAAATGCAGGTTTTATATATAAGGTCTTTACGTTTCTCCCAACATCCCTCACATTCAATCCCAGCCCTTAGAGTTGTCTTTACTTAAGGTTGAAGCTACTAATTGTTCCTTTTTGGACTGGTTTATACCTAAGCAACATATCACTACAATTGACACAGGTAATGCCATGAATACAGACATTGTTATAGTCATATAGACGTACTTCTGCAGAGACAGTTTTGGGCCTGTGGCCTTAGGAAAAGAAGCTATATCAATTTAAGCTGTGTTTATAATGACAAAATTGCATTCAATCAAAGGGTCGCAGCAATGATTGTGCTGAGTTAGCCCTTTCTGTTAGGACCAGAAGGGGGGGGTAGGGGAAGAAACACCTTCTACCAAAATAGTTAAATTGCTATAAAAAAAGTCTGTGTATGCAGCTCAGGTCTTATAAGGAAGTGTTCTTAAACATTTATTTCTTGAAACACAAGGTTTCAATCAACAGCCACCGGAGACTCTGGGGTCATGATCTTCCCTGTACGCAACACCCTCAATGTTCTGCATAAAGGTCACAGAGTTTTACCCTTTGTGAATGAAGCTGCCTTCCAAACACTTTGACTACGGAATAAACAGTTTCTAACTCAGCTTGCAAAACTCTTAGCATTGTTTTCTAAGAAAAAAACACACTATTGCAAAGAGATTTCATATTCATACTCTCTGTCGACTCTTTATAAATTAAAGGTCTGTAAAATCTTGAACTTTTATTAAGTCTGTCAGCAACAAGTAAGTGGAGAAGAACACCATATGTTAATTTAAGAAGCCCATTGAGTGCCTCCATTGTATTCCTCAGCTATCCCACTGGCTTAAAGTGCTTCTTACACCATGATATGCTAGTATATTTGTACTGCATTAGCATATACACATAATGAGCACTCATGCTTGGCATCAGATGGACTTGTGTCAAAAGTAAAACATTGTGAGGTTACAGGGAATTTGGAGTATGTTCTTACGAAAGACAGAGGTTTAAAGAAGTAAGAAAACTAATGCTTTGTCGCACCTAAAGCTGGGAGGGAAAACACAAACCAACACCTTTAGGATGTATCTGACTCCCCAGTTCAAGAGAGATAGGGAACTACTAGATAAAGAGTCCAGTGCAGGGCAACAAAGATGACTGGGGAACTGGAGCACCTCTCTTATGAGGAAAGGCTGAGAGAGTTGGGACTTTTTAGCCTGGAGAACAGAAGGCTGAGGGGAAACCTTATTAATGTCTGTAAGTACCTGAAGGGTGGGTGCAAGGAGGTTGGAGCCAGACTCTCTTCAGTAGTTCTTGGTGACAGGATGAGGGGCAATGGGCACAAGCTGGAACATAGGAAGCTCCACTTAAATATGAGGAAAAACTGCTATACGGTGAGGTTGACAGAGCAGTGGAACAGGCTGCCCAGGGAGGCTGTGGAGTCCCCTTCTCTGGAGATATTCAATTCCTGCTTTAGTAGGGGAGTTTGGACTATCTGATCTTCTGAGGTCCCTTCCAACCCCTAAGCTCCTGTGATTTTGTGATCTCTAGAGGTCCGTTCCAACTCTGACAATTCTGTTATCTGCAAATCCCAATATGAATATTTCAAGGATTAATCGTTAGTGTCAAGAAGTGCTTCCAAAACTCAGAATTAAAATGGAAGAGTTATCCTCTGCAGAACTTCATACGGTATTTTAAAAGGAGTTGCTTCTCCTTTCTAAAAGGAGTTGCATTCCTGTTTCTGTCATTGCTCCTATTTGACTGGCTGTCTAGTGCCTGAACCCTACAGAGCTGCCATGCTGCAAATAACACAATGCATATTTCTTTTGTATCTGTTGCTGTTAAGTTATGTTACTGAAATTCGTCCAGGAAATATACCTGTTAATTTTGCTTTAGATAGATTCTATTAAAATGTGAAAATCTTGGCAAGAATGGGGGTGAGACTTGCCCACTATCTGGGTCCCTTTCCCACCCAGCCAACAGGGCAGACTTTTTAGTTCATTATCACCTCATCAGTGCTCCTGTCAGCTGCCAGCAGTGAGAAAGGACTAAGCCACTCACTAATTCCTGGCCTTCCTGCCTCCACTGAAGCAGCAGTAAATCCAGAACAGATGGATGCTCTTTAACCCTCTCAATCCAGACACCTACTTTAATCAGTCTAATCAACCCACTCAACTCAGAACAAGGAGTAACTGACAAGCACAAAATGACAGGCATAGAATGGCAGCTCAGATCTGTAGAGGAAAACCACTGTCTCCAATACTCTGCTGATACAGGAGGCTGCTGGCCACAGGCAGCAGGCCTAGCAGGTAAAGAGCAGGACAGAACTTCTAGTGGAGAAAGTACTAGAGGAAAGGATTACGAAGCAGGAGAAGATGATTAAGCATTAAGGTCTCACCACAAGGATCTCATCATATTACACAAGCTATGAATGCAGACCAGAAGGCACTTACTCCATGCAAAGTCGGTTGAGTTTTGGTTTTGCAAATGAAGCTGAAGTTCAGGCCCATCTTGCAGCTTACTGTCACAGTCTTCTTTCCCAGGACACAAGACATAAGTTTTAAGCCTTGTCTTGTGTTGTCTGAGACTCATCTGACCATGGCTTGCCATTTCAGTGCACTAAGCCAGCAAAAAACTTCAGAAAAATAGGAACATTTTATTGCTAGGTTAGAGTGCTGAATTAGCTTGGTGGAGTTCTCTGAGTGCCAGATACAGCACACAGGAGAAACTGGGAGAGGGGAGCAGGACCAGATGGGTCAGTATCTCAGCCTACTGGGCAGTCAGAACACAAGTCCCCACGTTCCCAGGAGTGCATTTTCAGTCTTTGCCCATACACTGCAGAGCGCAGCTTCATTCATACAAGAAGACGGAATCAGAAATTGCACATGAAGCTAAAATGCTTTGTAAAGAGGATTTTGCTGAACCATAATATGAAGAGGAACTTTTCTGTTTCCTTTCATATTCCTATATTTCAACAGGGCCTAAAAAATTGTGTGGAAAGCATGGCTAATTCCAATATTCAGAGAGAAAGAATTATTTTTCTTAAGATTTTCTGTATAATTTTGTTTTCCTTCACCTGCTGCAGAAGATATGAATAAAGAAACAGTATTATAATTCTCTGGCATCTCAAATAGATTTTCACACTTAAAGGCTTAAAGACAATTGTCACTAATTTATGAGAAAGATATATTTTAAAAGTAGTTATATATTAACTTTAGAGCTTGGAAGCATTATAAAGTGATTTGGCTAAGGTAAACTGCATGCCCAGACAAACTAATGAATGCCATTTAGAACGATTAAACTTCAGTTTTACCATTCTGGAGCACCTTATTTATAAAAAATAAACAGGAACAAATTCAAAGAGTACTACCAAAATGTAAATTAGAGATGGTCACTCATAGGCGGAGAACAAGGTTCTGAAGGCCAACCAACCAAAGAGGAGAAAGTGAAAACATGGGGAACAGAGAAGATAGGAAAGAATCTAGCTGTTTATCTCTTGGTCTCTGTCTTATTAAAAAAAATGTCTATCATGAACAAGAAAACTAATTCCAATATTGCCCTTTAAACAGTACTTCAATAACTGTCCTTTATTTACTTGCAATGGAATATAGACTGTATTAATGGAAAAAAATAACTTATTTCCTAGCAAATTAAATCTAACCTTGGAGTACAAGATACAGTTATATGACTTGAGCATGGTCCAGAGGTCACTTTCGTAAAAGCAAGGTAGACAATTTTTTCATGCCATGCTCAGTTTTCTTTATCCCTAAATGAGATTAATACTTACTTTTTTTCAGAGTAGTCTTTTGAGATGTAACATAGCATTTGTACCTGCTTTAACATTCCTAGATGGAAAGTGCGATATAATGTGAAGTATCACAATGAGAACGGAATGCCACAGCATAAATTGAAATCATAAAAGGCTGCATAGTCAAGAAAATATATTCCTAGAAGTATGTTAAGGCCATGTGGGCACAAGTTACTGTATCCCATTTAATCAGGAAACTCTTGTTCACTAATGGTGTAAGTGTGTATTTCCAAGTCTCAGCAGAATGCCACCAAGTTCATCTGAAAGAGTTAAGAAGTTAGGTAAATGAAACACTTCCACTAAACTACTTAACTCTTACTTCAAATCAGAACACACAGTTAAGACATGAGCTAGAAAAATGTGCAAATGCAGCACATGAATTGCAAAGAGGAATGTAACTTATTTTTGTGTGTGTTCCTTCAGCAAATTAAGCTTTTACATTATTTGTACCATTTATATGAAAACCAGTGTAATTTCTGTCCCTCTAAAACTATTTTCATTAAAGGTCTACAAGTTCTGTTTCAGAAACTGGTAACAAAAGAATAAATTCTTGCACTTAGCTGCATTTAAATTGCATTGAGAGCATATTTACCCATAAAACTGAACAAGATATCCAGCATTTGTATAAATAACATACTCAAGACAATGGAGATGTATCTATACACATGACAAAGTCATCTGGAACACTGCCTCCACAAAATGAGGGCACAAAGGCACCCCTGACTGCACTTTTCAAGTTCCCACACAGAGGAAGTGCTAATCCCATACTTCACGTTGAAAAGGAGGCAAAAGCTACAGCAGTTGAGACAGTGGAGTGAAGCCTTGGTGAGAGGTTCTTCAAAGGGGCTGAGCATGACTACAGTGCGAGAATTTAGTCCACAGGCTTCTTCCAGTTTGGGCCAAATGCAATGTTGACACACTCTGAAGCTCAGCACCAAACACCTTTTCCATTCTCCAACAGTTTACCTGCATTTCTGCATAAAATCTGGGGTTTTTCAGCTCCAAAGACAGCTTCACCTGCAGGGTTTAATTCTTCTGTTTGACACCTTGCTGCTGATTTTCCCTTACTGCACAAAAGAACTTGCTGCAGTGCCTCTTTCACAACTGCTTCTTTGTAGTAAATGAATGCCTTAATAATTGTATTTCAGTTGTAGAGTTGATTAATTTTGACTTTGTTGAATTTGTGACCTTTGCTGAGATCTTTAGGGCTGGGAATTAAGACAGCACACTGTAACACTACTTTAGACATTGTGTGTCTGCCAATTTGTTTCATGCTTCATTTGTCACAAAACCTATGAAACTGTAGTCCAAAGCTAGTTTCATAGTTTTCAGGGCATGGCAAATATGTATTTGTTTTCATTTTAAATTAACATCTCCTGGCTAAATTAATCAAGTTTTTCAGACTCCAATACAAAGCCCTCACTAACAATGGGCACTTAGGATGCAAGACAAATCCAAAGATGAGCTTAGGAAAAGAGAATAGATTGGTCCTCTCACTAAAGTGGTAAGATAAACATATTTAATTTTAGGTATAGACATATAAATAAAAAATGAGAAGGTAGAAAGGATCTGTATGAAAATATGCTAGAAGAACAAAATAAATGAAGCAGCATGTATTTTATATGCACAATATTTATTATTAAAATTTGTGACTCAACCATTAAGATACTTAAAAACCTACAAACCTAGTATCTTCAGATTTTAAGTCCTGACAACACTGAAGTTCTGTGGCCATGGATGAACAAATAATTTCACCTTTTTGATTCAGTTTACTCCTTTGAGGAACAACAGTAGTATTTCCCTGTTTTTATAAAAAAGAAGACTTTGACATGTAAGGTTCTTCAATAAAGAGAAGTAAACTGCCAAGTACTTTTATGTATTGCATATTTCTTTAGAAAATGTGCTTAGCTTAGGTCATAAAGGCTTTCTCCAAATATCAGAAGATATAATTGGCAGACCTAGCCCTTCCAGATTTCCTGCCTACTGAGGGCTTGACGGGCAGCAAGAATTTTGTGGCTACCTTGAACCAACAAACTGAAAGACGCATACTTCTTTCAGTTAGGAAAAAAAAGTTTCCTTTGCATGAAGAATACTCCATATGGATTACCTTCAACAGCAAAATTTCTCCTTAGAAACTGAATCCAAAGTCAGTATTAACAGAAGAAATGAGCCCACATAATATTTACGCAAAATCTCATGGGTATAATATACATATATTTACAAGATAAATTTTTGGTTCTTGCAGACATTCATTAAGATAAGTAAGATCTGGGCTGAAGAATCACAAACACTGTAAGATAATACACTCTCTATCCTCAATTTAGTCTAAACTACCCCCAAAGCACATGCAACTATGTTTAAGCTATCTGTGATATGTTGGTGTAATCTGTCTGCAAAAACCTCCAGAGAACAGTATTCTACAGCCTCCTTAGAACCCTTCTTTACTTTATCGAGATAATTTTGAATTGTCATCTTGTTCTCCAAAATGCCTGAACACACATAATGGCATTTAGGCAAAACCCACCCTTTGGCTTGTCATCCATTTACATTAACGGACATTTTGAACTGCAACAAACTTCTGATTCTGATTCTGACTCTAAGGACACCAGGTAACACAGGTTTCCATTTTGACAATGAACTACTAATTATTTCTTTCCAGCTACCTGCTTTTTCACTTTACGGTAGTTTAATCAGGAATACAATCCCTACATTGTTGATGAGACAGTACTGTGAGAAATGACAGAACTCCTCCTGAGATCCAAACATAAACACATCTATTGTACAACCAAAACTAAGACTTGGCATATGGGGAAACCTGATTGACTTGTCACGATTTAGTCTCAACAAATTAAGGTTGTCTCTTACTTAACACTTCACTATTTTCTAAGCATTTACAAAAAATTCTGAGTTTTCTCAGAAATTCCATAGACTTGTAGATGGAGGTTTTAATTTTGCTTAAAAGAACTCAGAAGTTTTGTTTGGGAAGGGAGAAAACCAAGAGGATACAGTAAATATTCCATGCAGTATAATAACATAGACTGTAGGGACTGCAAACAACCTGACTAATTTTTCCAGTTTTTTGTACACAACTCCCATTTGTTGTCTTCCAGGATTGTAGGGAATCAATTACTTGCTTCAGAGGTTATGTCTCTAATTAAAGCAAATTGACCTGACTTACAAAAAACGGAATTTCTGTTCACCTCCAGAAAATAGTCTGAAGTTAGACTTGGCCTTACCTACACCCCGCAAAGCTACACTGTTATTTTAAAAACAATAAAAGAATGACTCACATATGCACAGTGGCCATATGAGCACATCTAACCTTTGAGATTTCCATTCTTGTATTTTGAACTATGTTGACGATGTCCGGATGGGATTTACAATGGCTCAAAGCTACTATTGTTCACACTACATTAAATCTACAATGTATGCAATGAGATACCATAATATTTTCACTTGGAACTTCTATTAACCCACAACTTGACTGAATTTAATGAAATATGTAGTGCTCACAGAGTTGATTTATATGTATCACTATTTACAGTGCACATTTCTAAAAGAGGAAAAAGCACCCTAAGGAACTCACGGTTCTTTTGACTTTAACAGAATGTAAAAAGTGCCTGATTTGGTTTAGCTCAGCAACACCCTTGGAAGCCCCAGAATCTTACAGCTGGATTAGCGAGGGTGACAGCAATCACTGATGCAGCTGAAACAACTAGCATAGGAAATGTACTATTGCCACCAATCTTGAGCCAAAACACTGCTGAATATTTTAAAACAAAAATGACAGTGGTATTTATGTTTGTTGTGTACGTAAGTATATAGAAACAATAAAAAAGGCACACTGAAGACTTGGAAATCTATTTTTGTCAATGTTGTTTTAGAAATAATTGGGAGTGAAGGATTCATACACCCATTGGAAGATTACACAGATTCTCTTCAACAGATAAACCCTTACTTCCAACACAACTTCTGAATGTATATAATTATAGAAAGTGTATGTTAGAATATAGAAGAAGAGCAGTGCTTGGTACTACAAAAAGCATGCAGAATTAGCTAGCAGAAGGCAGTACACTGGTGACCTTAGAGGTATCTTAAAAGCAGTATGTTTTATACTTTAGTCAAAACAAAACCGTCTCTCCATTCCTTTTCCAGTTTAACACTGGGTTAGCTGAGTAATTTTTGCTAGGAAAAAAGCCTCATTCTTGTTAGTCTTTTAGGTAAGATGGTATCTACAATATGCAGGTTATGGTAAAGACAAACTTTTCCCAAAGCAACACCCTTTGGGCAGCAAAGAACATGGGGCACTAACGCCTTTCAAGACATTATCTTGTGCTACACCTGCTCTTTAAATGTACTTTCTATAATGAACTAGCAAACTGAGAAAAGACAAGACAGTTATTCATACACTAATGATAGAATTGTGTAAGCCTAAAAAATATACATTTTAAAATTCTCATGTATGTATGCTAGATTTCTGCTGATGAGATCCTCCATGGCAATTTGTGTAAGAATGCTGGAATCTATTAATAAAAAAGAAAAATTTAACAAAACCTGAGGTTTCTTAACACTGAAGTTACATGCTACGTTTTTCATATTCTTACTTTCCAAGTCTAATTTGATTGCACAATCTAGAAACTATGCTCCAAGAACTACCGAAGGGATCACTTATACTACACTCAGTCCCCAGAAAACATATATAGAAGAAAAAAAAATATCTCCCATAGAAAGACATGGAAACGAGAGCCCAGTGTAGGCTAAATTCTCAGAAAGTTAATGACTGGATCTCCTTTTCCCAGATCCTCCCTACAACATTAGTAGTCTTAGAAATTACTGAGTGGAACAAACCCCTTTAACACCACCTGGTGTAATTTTCAGCAGTTGGTCTTGCTTCCAGGCCTGTCATGGCTCATTAAGATAGTACAGTACCTTCTCTCTGCAAAACCGTTAGTGAGGACCATAGAATTCAAGATAAAATGAGATTCGGAGGTTTTATCATGGGACAAAACAGGACCGTGACATATCACGCCAAGATTTTAATATCTAGAAAAGCCACAGAAGAAAAGTTTTTCAAGGAAGCTGAAGAGTAAAAACAAGCCAGTTACAAAAGATAAAAATAATTTCCCAATACTTTAAGAAACAGAGTAAATCATAACAGTTTATGTGTGTTCATACAGGGCACTGCATTTACGCAGGCTTTGCTAAGGGTTCACTTCTTTGCTTCTCAGTTTACCTTTCTTGGAAACTTTGAGATTTCAGTTTAATAGTTCTCTCACCTATGTGGATCATTTGACTGAGCAGCTTTGCATTAGCCCATAAACAGGCTAAGCTTTTTCTGCTTGTTCCCATGATTCAGGTCATTCTGGTATCAGTTGCACAGAAAATGGAGCAGCAGGCTGCCTCTATTGCTGCCGCGACACAGAGCACTTCAGTGCTGGAAGGCTCACTGACAATGCAGGAAGACAGAAAGGGTAACGGGCTTCATTCCTTAATTGCCAAGAGAGGAAAAGTGCAAAAGAGCCTCAAGCTTTCAACTGAATAAAAAAAATAACAGCAGAAGCCACCAAATTTCAAGGCAACCGAGATCTCCAATTACATTTATGAGAAGCTTAATGTTTCATTACAGTGAGAACTGTGCAGTTGAAAAATAAAATAAAAATTCTGACCTTTCAGTAAATTTTAGCCTTAAAAGACACAAAATATACCCACAGACTGTATTTCAGCTTTGCTATTGGATTCCATGAGATTCACTTGGAGAGTAAGAGCAGTTAGTTCCAAGATCAGTTTAAATCTAATATATTATTAAATTACATTTAAATGTAATGTCTGTATTGTCCAGTAATTAAAATAGTTAAATTTTCACATTTCATTTCACATTCAGACTACTGAAACTGAACTTTTTACAACTTCAAAATGAAAATCTGACTGGGTGACCATATAAAATGAAAAGAAATATTTATACTTAAACATTTATACTTAAAAATTAAAAAGGACAAAACAATGGGACTAGGATATAGTTACGTTCATTTTCACTGAGTGCCCTGAAAAAGCTATTTTAAAGAAAAAAAAAAAAAAAAAAAGCTCATAGAAGGAAAAAAGGGACTGATACAGATGCACTTGTTCAGCTTTGCCCCAGACAGTAAATCCTATGGACATGGAGTGCCCCCTGTGGGATTTTAGCTTATTTAATTTCACACAAACTAATTATGGGAGATGCTTTGGTATCATTGCTCCAATCACATGATGGCCCATAGACCATTTAGCCCAGTTGGGCCAGGAAAGCCATCCCTTGCAGATGCAAGATTAACATATTACTGCTTTGTAACACTGACAGCAAACATGAAGCAACTTCAAGCTACAGAGACAACTCTTTATACACAGAGAACATACATGTACGTCTGCAACTAGGAATCACTTCTCTGGAGAACTGTTGTTAAACAGTTCTGCATAAACCATAACATACTTAGTTATAAAAAAAGATTATTTAATTTCCAAGAAGACAATTTCTGATGAGCTGACAAGTTATCATTGGATGGACATTAACATTTCTCTGTTTTTTGGGGGTTTTTTTGTTCTGTTCACCATGGGTGCACATAACCTGAAATATTTTTGTTTGGTTCAACTGTTTGCTGCATTTGAAATTACTTCACACCTCATTTTGGATCAACTCAAATTACTTTTCTGGCAAATAAACTATATGCCAATTAATCAGTTTCTCTTGGACTACTTTCAATTTCAACCTTATACTCCTACCTCCAGACAATACTGCTTTATTGCCAAGAGGATGAACTTTTCAGAAGATGAACAACCTCAGCTTCCCCTGACTTCATTTTCAGTTATGAGTGTTGCTGTGCATGTGTTTGCAGTTTCATATCATAGCCAGAAAACGAACATAGACTTATGAACCACCTACCAAATATTTTCAAGTGACCTGCACATCATGCATGAAAACTGCAGCAGAGCCAAGGCTGAACTGTCTTCCCACATTGCCCTGACTAGGTTGGCATCTTTTTAATAGTAGCCCTCATACAGCTCTCACCAGGCCTTCTGATTCTGAGATGAAAGAAGGAACACAATTAAAAGCTTCATTAAGCCACACAGGCCTGGTTCATCACTGCCTACACTCTGTATCAAATGAAAAACTGTCTCTGGGATGTATTAATGTAATTAGAGACTACTGTGATTAATATTCAAAAGGCCACTCATGGAAAGTCACATAAGAAACCAAAAGACATCTTGACAGCTTGGTTTTGAAACATACATAAATTATATTCTATTCAAACAATTCGTTCATCTGTAATAACCTTTTTAAAGAAAAGAGAGGATAGTAAATTATTTCTGGACAAGTAATAATCTTTCTGTTATGTGCCAGCAGGATGAAGGATTCAATTCTGAAGTGCCAACCTTATTATGTAAGTCTGCATCCCTTGAATTATAGGGCTAGCAGCAATTGCAATTAGCAAGAGAAGGCATAATTCAGGAAAGGGCTGTTGGACAGTTTTCCTGGTCTAAAAGAACAGATTGAGAAATGTTCCAACTGGGACTTTTCAACCCTGAAGCAGATGACTAGGAAGGATCTTCTGGTCCTTCTGACTGTAAGAAAAGGCCTGCCTAGTAAAAAAAAATAAAAATAATTTAAAAAAATCTCTTCTCGACATGCAGACACAGTGTCTGTTCCCCTTCCCTATAAGTGCAGTGTCCGCTGCTACAGTTTTGGCAATTGCATGAACTCGGCCCCAGATTAGACTGTTTGCGCTCGGTTATTTTCACACACTGCCAAAATTCGCTGACAACACCAGGAGAAAAAAAGGGAAAGGAAAACTGGTGATTTTCAACAGTTTATAACTCAGCTCAGCCTAAGCAGGTTTTTATGGGACAAAGAACAGAGATTTCTCTGTAGACAGCACTTTATTCCTGCCTAATTTAAAAGATTTGCTGTGAATGATGGAAACATTAGAACTTCTTAAAGAAAACATAACAAAACCAAAAATCTGAGCAGTTCACTAGCATTTTTTTACAGTAGATCATGTTTGGTGAGATAGATAGAGAGACCATTATCTACCTCTCTCATAATTTTTTACACTATTTTTTTTTTTTTTTTAAATAAAATGAAAATATTTGACTTAAAGGAAGAGGGCTTCAAAATACATATTATTTCTTTAAGGAGTGAAATTTCTTCCTTGGAATAATTCACACTTGTTCTATTCTAGTGCCACAGTATTCCCTAAAGAGGGTGAAATTATCTTCTCAGTGCTGCAGAGTCAGTAGTAAACACAAGTTCTACCCTAAGAAACAGTATTTAAAAATGTATTTTACTTAACTAATAACTTAACAACCTCCTATTAAAACCCAGAGGTAACTTTCTGGAGTCCTCTTGTTGCTTTAACATTTTCTTTCAGCCGCATCTAGAATCTCCTAAAGAAGCATTTCCTAAGCTTTTTGCCTTGCTTGCTCCCCTGCCTATTAGCTGACTGCAGGGCCCAAGCTGTTCAACTTACATGTCAATCAAATCTCAAATTTAATCAGCAGTGCTTTTGAGCACCTCAAACTGATCCCAGTGAAGCATGCCCTAAAATCTGGAAAACAATATTGCTTTGCTATATCTTTGAACAGTAGCTGTATAACAGCTATTGTTATCCATTACGGATACCAAAACCAGCTCACTGCTTCACAGAATTGATCACTCATTCAATTACTGTTACTTTTGAGTTTAAATAGTAGGAAACATTTTAACAACAGAAGGTTTCTGCAAAACTAGAAAATAGATGGGAAGAGAGCTTTTTCTAAAAGGCATAGGCTGGGAAAGTAGGGCAAAAAACAATATAGTGGAGTTTATGTATATAAATATAAGATATTTAACTGACTGGAAGCCCTCAGTAGAGACTTGTTTGCAGCAGAGCCTCACGGTGAGGGTGAGTTTTTGAAGTGTGGATGCCTTTGGCAGCTTTATAGAACTTTAAGACAGACCAGCTATGACTAAAACATGCTCAGCTTGTTAACTATACAAACGTAATGTTTTTTCCATCTTTCTCTCCATGTGCTGACAGCATTACCATTCTCTCCAGTGTTTGTCTTCCTTCTGAGGTACAATGGATCTACCAGTTTATGCAGTTCCTGATACTACGTTTCAGTACAACAACTTTCCAACAATAACTTACTCAGCTAAGAGAGGTCATCATTTGAAAGAAGGGAGTAGTTATATTAAAGGCTCTAGAGCTACACAATTCCAAATACATTTCAGGATAAACTGTACACTTCGTGTATATTTTAATGAGAAGGTTTGGCAGAGCAGTTTGGCAGAAGAAAGTACTGCCAAGTGATTGGATATAGGATATATCTCCAGTTGCTTTGGACTCCCACATCACCTTAAGAGCTATTCTTCCCATCCCCCAGTACATTGACTCTTGAGGCAGACAAATTTATAGCTCAATAAAATGTTTTATTAAAAACAAAAAGTGTGGCTTTTAAGTACTGCAGTCTTCCAGTGTCCTTATGCCAGGTCTAGATCAGACTGCTGTGGCTGAATATGAAGCTGGGGAGCCTTGGCTCACTTTATACATCACCCCTAAGTTAGAGTTTCAAGATCTAAGCCACCTCTCTTTCCATTTTGTAACAGCTGTTTTTCTATCCTTTCATTAACAAAAAAAAAGAAAAAAAAAAAGAAAAAAAGAAAAAAAAAAAAGGCTAGAGTTATATAAATAAATAATGGCTCACAAAACCACAGTGGAGGAACCACTGCTGGTCCTGCCAATAAAAATGTTCCTTCTCTTCAGGGCTGGCTAAACAACTGAAAGTGTTGCTAATGAACTGCTGGCAGCACTATCCATCATTGCACTAAATGGATTCATGTCTTTCTAAACTAAAGATAACTATTTATCTATAACACACGGTCAGAAATCAGGAAGTATTTAAGCCCTGGAAGTTTAATTTCTCACTTCTCCCCATCTCCTCAAAGCCTGGTTTTATTTGGGTCTTCTTCTGTCAAGATGTCTATCTGATAGAAAATTTCAAACTCTATTCCAGTGATAATGAATTGTCAACATGGGTTTGAAAAATACCTTAGCAGGTCAGACATCTGCAGCCTGATTTTATCATTACAATTACCTGATATTATGTTTATCTCTTGCCTCTTTCCCTTTTTTGTCATTCAGAACACTGACTTGTGCCTTACCTTAAAGGAGATTATAGGCTACTCCAAGCAAGATGCCACATTCATAAGACACAAAATAATTGAGTCCAAATAACTGTTTAGGAACTTTGGAGATGCTACTGTGCAAATAACAGTAGTCTACTGCAAATGATCAGAGGGAGAGCTCTAAAGAAAGAATTAATGTAGGTAATCCCTGGTCAGAACTCACTTCTGAGGGCTTGACTGATTACACAGACAGTTGTTACCTACAGAGATGTACCCATACAGTGGTTGGTCTTTAGAACACCAGGGATCAAAGGAGAATTCAGAGATATCAATAAAACATGCCTACACATAATGGAAAGCAACACTTACTTCATCTCCAGGACTTCCTCCAAATGTTTCCTTCTTTCAGCTCGTAGGTTGGTCAAATGGGTTTCCTTCTCAGCCAAGGACTGTTGTGTAGAGGACAACTTTGCTTTCATTGACTCTAGCTCCTGCTTAACCTTCTCCATGGCCATCATCAGCTCTTCTACCTAAAACATTTTTGGGGAAGACAGGAAGAGAGAAAACTAGTGTAATGTGACCAGCTGGAACTTACTCAATGTCATAACTAAGTTGGAGCACAAAGGTTACCCATGCATGTACACTGCATAACACTTCTGTAGACTGGAACCACCATTCAGTGCTGTGGACAGAATGTCTACACTTGACTGAAGTAACATTACAGTCTGTGAATTAACATAGTCTGGTCACTGGAATGTTACCATTACAAGACCAAATTATGTATCTTCCACTCTTCGTATTTCTATTTCAGAAAATGTACCACAAGGACAAAAGGATGGCCTATATGTATTAAAAGTAGCCCATAAAACTGCTAGGTATTAAATGGAATACATCAATAATATACTGGAAGTATGTAAAAAAATAACCTATAAATGATGCCAAAAGAAAAACTACACATCCACTTTAAGAACGAAGTTAATGTGTCTGAAACATTGGGACGACTGGGTTCCCCCAGTAGATCTTAAGGAAGGCTACATCCCTCAAAATATCTGTTGAATGATGCTTAATGGCACTTCTAGTGATTTAACAACCTAAAAGGCATTCAAAGAGTTGCTGATGGCAGACTGGTACAGCAGAATAATGCTCCTATCTTTGGCAAATGGGAAAGGTTCAGAATTAACACGACTGTAAATTCTAGCACAGATATTGCATAAATGAATATTGTTACATATTATTTTGAACTTGGAGCAGTTTCTGTCTCAGCTAGAATTTATCACTAATTAACACGCAAAACCACAATAAATGCTCAATTATAGCTACATGTAACATACAAGAATCTCTAGCTATTCTTTTAATAATTTTATAGTAATGCTTGGTGGCACATATTACTTTCACTGACTTGTTCCATATAGATTTTCTCCTTCTATTGTAACCAAGTGCTCATAAACAATTTTGTCATGTGCTTCAAATGGGAGAAACTCAGACGCTATTGTTGCACATAATCAAACCTTTGTATAAATTTAGTATGAGAATGCAGCACTGCATTGCATTTATGTCCCTGCATAACAATCAACTAGTGCTTCATCCTGGACCTGAATTACTAAAATGATATTAAGCTCAATTTCTACTTACTTATTTTTACAAAGAGAGTTGTGCACATCACTTGCTATAAAGGTGCTGGAGGATGAAAGGTACGGAACACACAACCCTTTGCTTTAATAAATTCAGTACTCCCAAAGGCACAGCTAACACTCCAGGATAAACACAGATAACAAGATTGGTTTTCATCCTCAATCAGGGATAGAGCAAGAAACACTGCAGTTCAGAATCAGCAGATTTAGAAAAACCACTGTGCAGCGGTTACTGCTGCAAGCCCATCTACTTCCACTCAAATGCAGCTGACAATAAGCATTCTTTTTTATGCCCAGAAAATTAAGAAAAATTTAAAATATGTAATTATCAAAAAACTATTCAACATATACAGCAAATAATTCATCCAGTACTCAACAGACTGAAGGAGAACTTCAGTAAAAGAGAGTCTAAACTGGCCAGCATGCATACAATAACCAAACTTCCTGTCTTAGTGTTTAGTGTGCAAAACAAGAGCAGAAACCCTGTCAATTACAAAAACAAAGAGAAATCTCCATAAAAGGAAATAGAGAAAATAACAGAAAAGAATGCAAAGAAAAATTGCAGAAACAATGAACAGTGAAAATACTACTAGGAACAAAATATATTACTAGAAAGAGACAAACAGCAACGTGCTGGGGAAGTGAAGGTGTACTAGTATACCAGCTGTTAGGATATGAGCTTCTACTTACTTGGGGTGGATCAGAATTACCTACATAAACATTTTCCTTTAATCTGTCAAGAACAAGAGGCAGGCCAACTACAAAACCCTGTACTTATAAAACAAAACAACCTCAAATAAAAAATAAACAAGCTCCCTGTCAACTGCAGCAATCTAAACACTTTTTGTCAATCTGTCAGTTGCCAAGATCTCCCTTACGAAAAAAGGCTGAGGGAGGTGGGTCTTTAGCTTGGAGAAGAGGAGACTGAGGGGCGACCTCAACAATGTTTATAAATATGTAAAGGGTGAGTGTCAGGAGGATGGAGCCAGGTTCTTCTCAGTGATGTCCAGTGATAGGACAAGGAGAAATGGGTGCAAGCTGGAGCATAGGAGGTTCCATGTAAATGTGAGGAAAAACATTTGTACTGTGAGAGTGACAGAGCACTGGAACAGGCTGCCCAGAGAGACTGTGGAGTCTCCTTCACTGGAGACATTCAAAACCCTCCTGGACACATTCCTGTGTGATGTGCTCTGGGTGATCCTGCTCTGGAAGGGGGGTTGGACTAGGTGATCTTTCGAGGTCCCTTCCAACCCCTGAGATTATGTGATTCTGCGAAGATAAAATAATATTTGATGCAACAGCTTTCCATAATCAGGTTTGAAAGATTTCTGACATCCTTCAATCCATTCCCAGTCATCAAGATTTGTGGTGGCAACATCTGTTGCAGATCTGTAGCATAACAGTTCCATGCTGTTAAGAAGACATGCTGCTAGTGGCAGATATCTTGGCCAGGTCTCCTAGTGCTGGGTGGCAAGATCCAACCCTGCAGGAGCACTTTGCAGGAGCAGTTCTTGCAGGTACTTAAATCCTTTTCTTATTGTTCCATTTGGTCATTCTTTTAATTCTAAGGTTATATTCCGTATTTTTGCAGGTTAACAGAAAATTGACCTAAACATGCATTAGAAGTGGCTGGAATGTAGGTGGCTTTTAAACTGTGCCAACAACTTAGTTCATGTAATTGCTATTAGCGTTCTATCTTCTCCAGCAAGTACCATTTGTCATGTGATTTACTAAAGACAAAATTCACCAAAACAGTGATAACAGTATCCACAATAAGGACTTAATTGTTCAGATTGTTAGAGATATTCCATGGGAACATATAAATTGAACTTCTATAAAACAAAATGTTTTATTTGGCAGCTTATGAATCTTAGTGTAGACCTGTCTGTATATGTCCTAGTAATAGTCTTGTGAGAAATGATACATGAATATTCACTGGAAGCAAACTGCTTGCAAAGCACATCTAATTTAGCCTATACAAAAAAACCCTTGATATTTTTCCCCTAAGAGCAGCTAATTATATAATAAAGAAAAAATACTTGCCAATAACCAGAGTTCTTGGCATGCTGAGACATTTCCAGGAGACATCCTGTTGACATTTTAAATTTAACTGCAGGTAAGCTTCTGCCCTGCCAGCTGTAACTAGAAAGTCTCAATTTCAGAAGGTGTAAAGAGGGCAGGCTTGCTCCTCTTTCCTCTGTGCTGAAATGACAGCATGTACAGCAGAGTGTATCTTTGACTACCTGTGACTCACCTGTGATTCAGTTCTCTGTAGACAGGCCTGAAAGGCCTCTGTGTATTCTGAGTTGGATGGATCTTCAGAGAACTGAGATGGAGACTATTTTTCATTGTTTTTAGGCCCTAAGTGACCTGATCAGGTGACATCTTATCTTTAAGTAAGAACATGAAGCTGAATGAAGTTTCTATTAGAGGAGAAAGTTCCTAAGGGACTGAACAAACTAGGTGAAAGAAGGCAAACTATATAAATTAGATTGGTATGAGAATCAGAAATAGAAAAGGGAAATGTCAGTATATGACAAATTTTTTATATAGTATTGCATCTCCTTAGAAAGCATGAAAGCAAGGTGGAGAGAAAAGGCAGTAAAACAGTTTTTCTACCATTTCAATGGCAGCTTGTAAAGAAACAGAAGTTATGTAATACCAAAAAAATTAAGTCCTTTTCAGGAAGCTGTCTACCATCTTAACTTCCCATCTTCCTGTAAACTCTACCTTTAGGTTCCTCTGATGCAACTTTTATAACCAGAAAACAGGCTGTTACATAAACATACAGGTACCACATTATCTCCAGGTATGTGCTATATCTGGTGACATTATCTGGGCATTCGGTAATGTGAAAGCAGGGACTTCCAAAGGGATTGGTCAGCCTGCCCAGAAGTCTTAATAACAGCTAGTAAAAACTGAGAAAAGGACTGGATATGCAAAACACGGATGAGGCTGCGAGCCCTACCAACCACCATACTAGCTCATGGAAAGACTAATGATCATCAGGGCAGGCAAGCTTGAATTCCCACCTGTTACAAGAGAACTAACGCGCTGCTTAAAATTGCTGAGACACAGCAGATATTTCATGCCCAGACTAAGACTACATGGTACTGGTTGCCTCTTAAAACGTGAGCACAAATACTCCCAATACAAAGGTCAGACCAGACACACAGGATAAATGAAGCAGCTTCAGGATGCCCAGACACTTCAGTACGTTTAGATTACAACACAGTGGAGCAGCTGCTTTTTTCAGCTCACTCAACCTGCTGGCCATACTTCTTTTTATGCAGCTGAGGACATGACAGGCTTTCTGGCGTGCAAGCACATATTGCTAGCTCATGTTCAATTCTTCATCCACCAGTTCCCCCAAGTTCTTCCCTGCAGGACTGCTGCTCCCAATCCATTCATCTCCTGGTTTGTACTGATTGCCTCAAAACAGGTGCAGGACTTTGCACTTGGTCTTACTGAACTTGATGTGTTTTTTCACTGATTCATCTGAAGTTTCAGTTGTACAGATGGTCCAAGGTATCTGTTTGTCTTGATATTTTTTGTTCTTCATTTTTTTTCTTTTGATCAAGCATAAAAGACTACACAACAGCCCATAATTAAAGTCTTCAAATGGCATGACAAAAAGATATGACTATTATACTAAAAACCCTAGTCCAAAACTGGAGATACTGTATTTAGATGAAATAATGGAAAACCTACAGTTCAATGTTTAATTGCAGGCCTGAAAACAGACGCATTTTTATGTTTCTGATTTAAGGGAAGACACAGTGGGCTACGGCATAGCTGGTTATATCCATTATCATGTTTCAAAAGCTCCAGACATAAAACAATATGATGACATTTTAGAGAATAAAGATATAAATACCAACATGAACAATTCGTTTTCCATGAGCATTGTATAAATCAATCACTAGAGATCTTATTTTCAAAACCACCTCAGCAGGCTAACTTGTATATTTAAAATTATTTGCTTTCTGAACATAGACCTTTCTTGTATAAACAATTAATTAGCACTACAAGACAAAATGTACTAGAAATCTGTACTTTTGCCCAGAATGAATTAGGCCAGCAAAACAAAAAGTCTTGCAATTACAAGTCAGTAGTTAGAACACTACAAGGACTGAAAAAAATAATTAGCATTTCTCATAAAGCACAACTTTCTCAGAGGACTCTCTCCTCCTCTTTTACAGCTCTTGAGTTTATAAGTTATTTTATGTACATTACTGAAATGATAAAGGGACTGCAAATTTCTGCACTATCTTTTACTTAGTTGAACTGATTAGATTGCAGGACAGAGGGAAGCGAAAGAAATAGACATGAAAAGAAACACAAAGACAAGAATTCTGGCTCCATGCAAACTTGTTTGGATCCCAGAAAATTTTCCCAGAACAGATGTTGAGACATGGAAAAAGCGCAGGCCAGACTTGGGACTTAAGTATGTAATTTAACTGCCTCAAGTAACATATTACAGGGAGAAAGCATTGAGTCTGACATAACTTGGATTGCCAGCAGGACCAGATGGTTTGCTTAAATCACAAGCTAATAAACCTTTACAAAAAGTAAGAGGGAAATGAATTATGGTTTCATCATTGCCCCATTTTCGTTAAAGCAGCAGGGTGGCTTTAGGTACTCTTAAAGACTGTATCCAAGACACTTAACTAAATTCTTGGCTATTCTGAATTAAGGGAACAACATTCAAATTCTTCTAGATATTGGGAAAGCTGTTAGGCACAGCTTTTTTGAGACCTAAAAATATCAGAAGAAAATATGAGAAGAAAGCAGGAATAATAATAAAAAAAAATTCTCCTTCCCCCCAGTAAAATAAAAATGTAATTTCTGGTTTGGAAGATAAGGATGGCCCTCAACTAAAGAACAGCTGAAAGCTCTGCCATACCAAGAGCAGAAGGGTATAAAGCAGAATAGCTCTGACCCACCACACAGACTGAAGCTCTGGCTCTGATTCAAGCCTCTCTTATTCACCACCAGTGCATGAATGATGCATGCATTATGGCTACTGGCTTCTCTACTATGGCAGTGTGACCACCACTAATCCTTCTGAAGCAGAAACATAATGGCTTAAGATTCTTTAACTTCATTTTTATTCTGTAAGTGTAGGCACTATTAAAGATAAACTAAGGTGAACATATCTCCACCTAGAGTTTTCTTCTCTACACTGTATGTACCAACCTACATAAATGCTGTACTTGTTCCGTGTGACCACCATCGATGAACTTTGCCATAAGATCCTATGCAGACAAGTGAAAAATTGTTTTTTCTCACAAGCTGGAATTCCTTAGTTGAAGACCCTACCTAAAGGAAGTTGGAAATAAACACAGCAGAATATTGTGCAACAATTAAGATGTTTCTATACGACACATTTACCTCCATCTCCAAGAGGATAAAAAATTTACAGCCCCCTGTTTGCCAAGGTCAGCTGTGTACGTTAAGAGTACTATGGCAGACTGTGCACAGGGGCAAGGGGAGAAGGTCTGATTTGCTTACAATAAAGAGGGAAGTCAGTAACAAAGCTGTGAAAACAGTTGGTGGATTATCAGTTCTTCAGAGGAGAGGCTAAATATTCTGATAATCTGTAATATACAGCAGTAACTTTAGGGTTTAAGTTTGCGTTTCTTTATACTATCGAATGAAACCACCATAGAATCATAGAAACGTCTGGGTTGCAAGGGACCTCAGAGATCATCCAGTTCCAACTCCCCTGCCACAGGCAGGGACATCATCCGCTAGACCAGGTTGCTCAGACCCCCATCCCACCAGGCCTTGAACACTTCCATTAACAGAGTCTCCACAAATCCTCTGGGCAACCTGTTCTCATGTCTTACCACCCTCTCAGTGAAGAATTTCTTCCTAACATCTAATCTAAATCTACCATCTTTCAGTTTGAATTTGTATGTGGCTTTCTTAAGTCTTTGTGCACTTAATTTTTAGATTGTTAGGGTTTTGTACATTCAGCGTCCCTAATAAAATACAGTGGTTTTGTGGCTTAACAGAACTTGTGCCACTGTCCCATTCTTACACTATCTATTAGGAAAAGGAAAGGAGAAATACAAAGAGAGAACAAAAGACTATGGTTTCAAAAGCTGCAGGATACTATAGTTGAATGTGAATTTTCTTATCACTGTGAAAGTGAGACAGCTGATTTATCTTGTTTCCATGAGTTGGTCTCTCAACAAAAACTTTCATTATAACAAAAAGCATCTGAGGATGGTCTGGAGTTAAGGCTCCTTACTGTCTCCACTGATGACTCTAGGCAATGAAGACTATTAATATTAGACTGACCAGATGAGATCTGACATTACTATGTTAGTCCTGCAGAACGCACAGAAATAGAAATATAGGAGTATCAATCAAGGGAGCTTTTTGCTCAGACTCTTAGAGTACTGAGCTCTTGTATGAAGGAGGAGGAATCAAAAATCACAGATGTTCGGAAAAGAGAAAACTCCTGAGCCACTAGACTTCAGGACTGAGTAAGTCACAGCTGTGTCCTGTTTGGCTATCTGGAGGTAGCTTTGACAGTTGTATCTCCGAAATGAGGGCCATAAGCCATATAAATAAGCAACAGCCTACTGCTGGGACAAGAGCTCTCGAGAAGGAAGCAATAACTGTGTCTGCTTAACACATTCTGAATATTTGAGTCAGGCCTGGACAAAACAGTGAAAAACTGAATTCTGATTTCCACTGAAGACAGAAACCTGCTGTACTCTCTGGTATCTGAAGACTGTAACAAATTAAAAATTTGTTTCTGCATTTCCCTCAACTGGAACCATTATCCAATAAAGTATTCCCATTGTGCTATTTTACCCTTGTAATCATACCAAAGGAAGCTGTCCTGTTTTATTTTACATGGATCTACAGTCTTCGGAAACTGTCTTGTGTTTATCTTCTGTGGGTTGCAATGAATCTCACCAGCCTCTTAGGAACACAGCAGCAATCATTACTTCAAGGAATAACAAACAATTCAAGGCATAACAAACTATCTTGCAAAAAACTGCATTTTGATCACCATTTAAAAATCTCTACAGAGGCAGACAGACCAGAATTCAACTTATTCAGCACATTCTGCACACATTCATTTCGCACAATTTGTTATGTTCAAAGAGACTCTCTAGACCTATGGTTAATTCGTGATACTTCAGCCACAAATCCAAACACAGACACCTTCAAAATAACCTTTCTTAAGGTACATCTGTTCTGTGATTGCTGCTAAGGTAGCAGTAGCAATGGGGCCAAAGGAAGCCTTTTAGCCCAGAGTAATTGCCCAAGGATTTCAGCAGGTTTTTACAAGCCTTTTGCAGACTGTGCTGATTTCTATTTTGCTGCATTAGAGACAGTACCAAGTTAACTAGAATATGTCACTATGGCAGACAGTTTGGACATAATTGAATAATATTAAAAGTAAGTATTCAATGCTGTGCAGCATAGCGTAGATTGTTGATTTATATGGCATAGATTGATTCTCCAAAGAGAAAAATTCTGGGATGATGTGTTAACTCAATACCAGCAGTCAAAAAAATGGTATGCTAATTCCACATACAATTTTTACACTCTTTTCCCTAAAGACATTAAGGATCATGAACATAAATAAATGAAAGCACACTCAATTATCTGAAAGCACATGCATTGCCACAGGACAGCTGAACATGTGGCTAACTGAAGAAGTACAGTCTCATTGGCAAGCTCAGGATAATTTCCACCTCTACTAACTTGTGGAAGCAAATCTTCAGCGTTGTAGTTAACAGAAAGCAAAGAGCAGAACCTAGCCACAGTAACTAAAAAGTAATTCCACCCTACTGAGCCAATTTAATTCAGTGATTCAGGCTGAAATTCAGTGAAGGGTTTGAAGGAATATTATGGTAAACAGCAGTACAGCAACATCTGGAAGCTTTTGTGTGAGTAAGAAACATTTCAAAAAGGAGAGGCATCCTCAATTTAATTAATCTTAGCTCTGACACTCTTCTGTGTTCTTCTGTACAGAAGAATGGGCCAGAAAGAAATGCAATTTATTTTCTTGCACTTCATAGATTTTTTGGAAAATAAATTATACCAGAAAAAAAAAAAAGAGTATATATTTTTAATTTATTAATCTAATGTACTAGTCTAATTAACTTTTCTAACGATCTAATCTGCATACTATTGTATCACACTTGCATCTAAGATTGCAGAACACAGCTGGAAACTGAAAAAGAAATTCCAAATGAAAAAAGCACAAGACTAGCCTTAAACAAATATTAACAGAAATATTTGCTAAGGTCCCTACAACTCCAAGCAAACATTAATGTAACCAAATCTGCATGATTTTCTCAAGGTGAGAAAATAATGAGATCTCAAGGTGACTCAAGACTTTCATTTTGTCTTGAGCCACAACACATAAAATACTATCTGGAGGTAGGTACTTGAGAAAATAATGTAACAGAGAGATGCCAAGATAAAGCTTTGCCTAGAATACTCGACTATAATGAAAGACATATTGTAAAATCAGTATTTATGTGTTAATAAAAAGGGATAAAGATCCAGACAAAACAATCTTAAAATCGTATTTGCACCAGATCTCTACCTAACAGTTTCCAGAAATATTTCTCATTTCATTAAATGAGAACGTGTCTTATATGGAGAAATGCTCAATTTATGTTTTTAACAGAGGTTATTGATCCTTTTGGCGTCCCCAGTTCTCCTAAAAGTAACCATATTTTGCCCACTTTGCAACCTTAAATGAGTGCAACAAATTTAAAAAAGGAGGTATTCCCTATCAAATTAGAAAAAGATCTTTGTCCCAAAGTCTTTGAGCTTGATTTTTTATTCATCCTTTTTTCCCCTATTAATTCCTGTCTACTGCAGACAGAAAAAACAATCCCCAACTCCCTTGTTAGCACAGCTGAACATCTAAGACAGAAAAGAATAAGAATTCCATCCTGTTACACCTCTTAAAAGGTACATTACTGAATACTGACAGAACTACATACTGAATCACCCCTGCCATTTAAGGAGTGTGACTCAATAAAAATCTAGGTATTTTAAAAGGAAGAGGCTACGTAACCATTTAAATACCTGAGAAGAGGCAACTTCAGGGAGAAGTAGTGCCTCTAAAAGTGACTGCAAGCATATCCATTGGCAAGGACACAGTGCCCAGTCAACTTCAGCTTGCCAAAATGCTTTCGCTAACCAAAGAAAAAGAATCAGACAAAAGGATGAAAAAAAAATATCTTGAAAAACAATGGCAAAACTATCCTTCAGGCTGACAGCTGTGTTAAAAGTTTTTAAAACAATAGATCATAGTAAAATAAATTAAAATATTAGGTTTTAGCACAGATTTTTTAATTAATATGAATTCAATACGCAAATGGCGTTGTACATGCATGCATATACACACACTCCAAAAACCAAAATTAATTTGGCAGACGTTTATAGAAAGGAATTTTGCAAAAAATATTAGAGAGAAGTTTAGCCAGTGATAACGTAAACAGTGTGGAAAAATCAGTGGCAAGCAATGAGGCTGCAGAACCTACACCTCCAAACCATATCTTGGATCACTGCCTTGATCTCCAATCACTTGTTTATCAAACTTCTTATTAGGAGATAGAGAAGAGACAAAACCACTCATTAAAAGCAAACTGTTCAGCATTTGTTACAGAGCTGTCAGAATTCTGACATTTCTACGGTGCTCAGAAATATATAGGTAATTCCTGTAGAAATTATATTTTATATTTTCCATTTACATGAACTTGTATGAAGTAACTTGACGTGTCAGAATTTGTGCTGTTAACTAATACCAACATTCAGCATTCCAGCATTCATAGCTTAGAATACATTTTAGATCTAGTTCAGTAACAGAATGCTCAGGAAATAGAATGTGTTTTAATTTATTGTGCATTTTTAGAAGGTACTTGGTGAGATAGGGCCCAATATATAACAATTCTTTTGTAAATGTAGTTTCTATTCTTACAATAAAATGTAGTCTAAGGAATATAAGCTAGAAAGTTAAAATGGGACCAGAATGGTGGTCTGATGGCAGAGCAAATAAGAGGTATCATTCAAAACTTGGCTAGAATTTCTGTAAAGTAACTTATGAGTAAAAGAGAAAAGGCTCTTGGAGGCTGTACTCTACATTCAAACATCTGCAGATCTTGTACCTAAAATAAGGAAATCCCAGTGAAGAGGAGATGGGGAAAAGGAGAGGATTGTGAAGGAGGTTCTAGTTGAGTTATTAATATATTTCATATTTATTTTTCCTTAACAAACAGATGTGAATTTTGAAGTAGTCACATGTGATAGGGAATTTCAGGAGTCTTGTTATCAATATATTTTACACGTAATATGTACCAGAAAGAATATTAAATGCTGCTGAAGTAACTCATAAAGATACTGGGAGAAAGGAATTAGCATAATAAAATATATTTAAACAATACATTTCTATTACAATATTCAATCTTTTGTTTTTTTCTCAACAGGCAAAGCAGAGAAACTTGCTTTTTATCCTGTAGGATAAAAAGATACACTGTATGAACATATATATAGCTTTTTATAGGTCTACATACCTAACCTCATTTAAAATTTCCCACTGAGAAATGTAACTTCAAAAAAGTTGATGGAAGGTGTCAAGCTCAGACTGTCAACTCAAAAATTTCAGTTTAAGTAACCACTTAGGGAAGGAAGGAATGAACAGGTAATGGCCAGTATTTCCTGCATTTAGTTGTCATGACATTTTAGGGTAAGGAGTTAGATGTTAGCTGATATGACACAAAGAGTGCATTTAAGCTGGAGTTGATATTAATGAGAGAGCAGAACTACACTACTATCAGTAGAGCCACTATTTAAATTTCTAAAACCTACTGCTTTTCACATTTGAAGGAAATAAAGTAAGGTAGAGAAACATACACTGTGGTCAGGCAATGCACCACCTCACTCACAGAAATAGCAGACTTTTGTAAAGGCCACAATTAACAGCTTCTGGTAAAAATATTATTAATAATTATTAATAATACTAAGCAATTCCTGCTTCCATTTGTCAGTCCTACCCCCGCTGTTCCATACCTTCTCAGATGTAACCGCATGGGGATTCATGAACCAGATAGTGAATTGGTTCACATGAAAAAAATCCTTCAAAAAATAAGATAATTCTTATGCTGAATTAGGTCACTGCTTCATTTTGCAGCATGGCCCCAGAAAGACCCAGGTTGAGAAAACTGAAGGGATGTGCACTGAAAAAAGGGGACAACAGTGAGAAAAGAGAGCATCCTAGGCATCTTTGGTCAGTACACATTTGTGAACTATGTCCTCTAATAATGAAGGCCCATAATGCAAGTATGCCTAACCTTGTGCTTCTTGAGCAAAGGTCCTGACACTCATTATTATTGATTGACACTGAATAACAGAACCTCAACTTCTGTTTCACTTCGTTCTACATAAAGAGCCTGATACTTTATGGAAGACTGAAACATATTTCCAGCATTGTTCTGGGAATGATGCTGATTATGAGCATGTTGATACATAAGGTAACCTCCTGCCTCCAGGTGAAGGAAAGGGGATGATATTGCACCAGGGCAGTGAAATAAAGTTTGTGAGCAAGACAAGGACTTTTGTCAAACATGACCTCCAGTAGTTTCTCCCAGGAAAGTAAAACTACCACTCTATTTCTGAGTAGGGAAAAACTTGCATTTCTTTTTAAGTTTTTTTTCTATTTTTTTTTTTTTTTCCAGTGGAGTGTAACAATAGCTTTACTAAAGTAAGCTCAGATTTGGTTAATTAGGAAAAAGTGCCTGGATCCACATTTGGTTTTGCCATCTCTAACAGAAAGAACTTTATGATAGAAGTGTTTATCTTACTGTCAGCCTTATAAAGAGTACTCAAAAAGAAGCCTCCATACACTTTCTGACCTTTGACCTAGAGGGCTGAACTAGTGGGATCAATCATAGGTGTACAGAAACCCACAGCTGTAAGGAATTTACAGTAATATTTACATACAGGATTCAGCACGCACACCAACAAAACAGGCTGAATATGTTGGAAAGGAAGAACATGAAGAACTTTCAAATCTTTCTATCTATGTAAATCTCCCTCATCTGCTTTCTGTATGGCAGGGTTCTATTAGACAGAACAATAACATTAATAAAACTATGACCTATTCAATGGGTGCTCTGTTTCCAGCAGGAAATGCCTGATTTCATTTTTGTGATATATAAAAGAAAGAACAGGTCTAAGATCCTGAAATAAACAGAAAGCTTTAGTCAGCTGGAGACACCTTGCCATACACAGGTTGTGTATTAACACAGTTAATCCACTGCTTCAATTAATACACATTGTGAGAGTATTTTCAAACACTGGATTAAAGAGAGCAGCAGTTATCTGAGAACAATAAAATCCTGAGTAGCTTCATGGACACACACTGTAATTCACACCTGAGGTATGTAAAATAGCAGGAAACCATACAACATGAGATGATGGAGGGCAGGATTACACAACACAGGGCTACAAAACAACACTAAATATTGGGGCAGAGGTACACACAAATGAGATGTCCTCATACCTTGAACCACTTAAAGACAAAATGGTTGACCTCATGCATTGATTCATTAAACAGCTTCAGACAGGCAGTGAAGTGGCAGAATGGTAGAAAACAAGATAAACAGAAAAGAGGAAAGAAAAAGCATGCAGTTAAAAGCAAATCGTAATCAGTTTGGACAACATTAACATTTAAAAATAATACATATCATACATATGTGGTCTAAAAATGATCCCAACTTATTACTGCTTGAAAAAGTCAAATGATTCACAATTAATATCTTAAAGAAAGTAAAGCCTTGCATTTTAAAACTCTAAAGCTATCTAAGGGTGTCTTTCACAACTCTACAAAGAACCTCCATAAAGCATAATAAAACAAAGGGTTGGGTTTTTTTTAAGTACTAAAAGGAATATGAAATTAAAAACATTTGAAAGAAATTAACCTCCTCACCGTGGAAATCAACTACTTTTTAGTACTTTTTACCACATTTTAAAGTGCAGTTAATCAGAACTTTTTTATTTAAAGAGAAAAAGTTTATGCCATTGCAATGCAACTGACCAAATTCTCTTTTTTGCTAATTATGGTCAAGCAAGGAACAACGAAAAGCATGGAAGAGGCTCATCAAAAGCATAGTAAGAATGTCAGATTCAGTTTGTGCTTCAAAAGCTTTATCAAAACCTCATGGAATTTCATTCACTACTTATGGCATGTTCCCTTGATGATTACTTACGTGACTTGAAATCAGGCACATGTGATTCTTCAGAGTATCTCATCAGTGGTACAGAACCAATGAATGCGAAAAATTTACACTTGTGGCTTCAACACACAAGTGTGCATTTTCTGGGTGTATGCTTGCCTCAAGATAAGGGATTTGTCTCTTTAACCAGTAGTTTTCCAAGTGCAATGAGACTTTTGTCCATAAACACAACCATGCTAATAAAACCCATCATCTTTAAATACATTCAATGAACAATATAGGGAACCTGACTACACTTAGGAAGATAGTGTTGACAAGCAAGAGACAGACCAGAAGAGTTACTATTTAAAATATTTTGAAGCTCAGGATCTCTTATAGCTCTTTTTAGTATCAAGAAATTCTTACCTATGAAATACAACTTATCATGAAGGCTTTGTAGACTTCATGAGTTCTGTTATCTAATGTTGGAACAGAGACACAGGATCATCAAACAAAACCAGCTGTGTTTCACAGTAAGGTAGGGAATGTTGTACTTTACTGTCTGATTACTTTCCTCAGAGAACTACCAGTGACTTTATAAGATTGCAGACCTGTTTCTCAGCATCGATCCTGGCTGACTCCTCTTGTGCTAGCACCATTTCCCGCTCTGCAGTTATCTGAACACTTTCTCTGAGTGCCTCTTCCAATTCTTCAATCCGATCATCCTTTTTACGTAGATTGTCCTGGAAAATGATGGGAGACTAGGTGAAGATGACTCATTTGGAACTACAGCCTTTAAATCAAGCAAGCTTTATGCTAAGCAAATTGTGGTTCTCCCTCCCAAGGCACAACTGCAGGCACATTATCTTCACACAAAGGAAAGAAAGATGAAGGGATGCAAGAGTAGGAAGAAGATTGCAGTAAAGAGAAGGTGAAAGCTAGCAAAGCAAGACCTTAAAGCAAGCGTGCTTGCCCTCTGTGTTGGACATATCACAGTCCTGTCAGATTATATAGCATAGATAAGCAAGGGTTGTTGGTAAAGATTAGTAAGCAGTTTCAAAGAAGCACAGAAGCCAAAACTGTTGGGAAGGTAGCAGGCATTCAGCATTGCCTATTTGCTCACACATTCACCAGCAGGTGTGGTAAGAAGGGAAACACAGTGCTGCAGTTTGGAATGTGCCAAGTCCAGGTTAAGGGGAGAAAAGCAAACATTAACCCAACAGAGTTTTCCATTGCTCAAATTAAGTCTTCAAGGAAGCTTCTAATTAGAAAAGACCCCAGGAACTCTGAAGGGATCATTTGGGGTATCTGAATCTCAGATATTCAAAGATCATTCTCAGAGATCAAAACTCCATTTAAAAAATTCTTTAAGAGCATCTTCACTGTTGCAAGTTCAGATGTCCCACATATATTCAAAGACCACTGAAAAAAATATGTATTGCTCCTTTATGCCTTTGCCTTCTGTTCTATTGTATTTAGGACTGATTTTTTTCACTGTTTCTCTCTCTTCACTGTTTCACACCATATAAAGGTTAAGGAAAAAGATGAGCAACTTGGAAGACACTTGACCCTGCAGCCTTCATAATTCAAAAATTAGTCACTAGAATGTAAAGAATGAACCTGACTTATTCTTTAATTCCTCCTTTCTAGGACTTGGGATACATCACCAATTATGCTTGTTGTGTGAACACCATTTCCAGCAGTCTCAAAACTGCCACTTTCAATGAAGAGTGTTCCAACAGAGATGCAAAGCTTTGCACTGGACCAGTACAAGACCTCTGGCACCACTGCCCTTGTGCAGAGAAAAGCTGGCATTCAACTACTAGCACAGGTAACAGTATTTGTTAGGCTCTGCAAACAGGAACTTTCTGCCGATGGTTACTTTCCAATTCACAGGAAAAGTAATTGGTGAGGTCTAAAGAAATGAATGCAGAGATAGATCTTCATTTCAAAAATGGGAGATGCAGAACTTGTTTTCATACTTTTTGAATATTTGTGAAACATCAGTAATATCTTCCCAAAGTACTTTATGGTTATGAGTAGCCTAACCAAAGACTCATCAAAAAGATTAATAACAAGTTTACAAAAAACTGAGCACAGAATATTAACTGTGCCAGACATGAAAAATATTTCCTTGCCTATTTGCATTACACAATAAATATTGACTGTCCTTTTTTATATACTATTAATGGATAGCCAAGGAAGTGTGGAAGTGTAGCTCTCAATTGCTAACAACAGAAGTGGGAATGGTTCATTTGAACAGCTGTATGTAAAAGGAAAACTGCACTGAAATAAGAATGCAGAATAAAAGGTTCTAACACATAAGGTACGTCCGCTCTTCACCCCAGGCAAACATCTAAGAGGTGAATTCAACACTCAATTCACTTAGACATGAGTGCTCTCTTCAGGCAGGTGAACTCTTGAGGCACAAGAGGAAGAACAATCTGGTAACAAATCTGATCAAATCACTGTCACATTACGTGCACTTGAAAGGTTTGCATTCATATATAATTACTCTCCCTAAAATGACACTCCATCTTTTACATAAATGCCAGAAGGTTGAAAGTTAAAACAATCCAGTGTTGACTTAGAACCAGTTGACTTACAACTGCCTAGAAATTATTATCTTTTAACTTTACCCTAATAATAACCCAGCCAGTAAGGAGAAATTAGTTACAGGTTTTCACTTTCTGTCTCATACAAACCTAGTTAAATGATGTGCAAGTTTGCTCTTGTAACAGTGCCACAAATGTGTGCCACGACCTTACAAAACCACACCGATACCTGGTAGGACCAGCAGATTGTTGCTTAGCTAGACTGCACCTCTACTAGTGCAGAAGAGTCTCAAGACACTGTAAAATAAATATTTTGTTTCTAGCTCTTCGACTCATGATTAATTGACTAGCATTTGAATTATTATTTTTTAAAATACAAGCTGCTCTTTCAAGGAAAACATACTAAAAGGGAAAAAGTAAACAAAATAAACCAACATTTGCCTTTTAACACACCAGCATGTTTTTCCAACTATTTGTCTCTAAACTCTAGGCTTGTGTTAACCTTCAAACCGTGCTGCTGCTCCTTTCCTCTATTCTGCTACATGAAGTATTTTATCTTCATTGTGATAAGCACTAAACTCAGGAGAAAAACTTCTGTTAATTATAACTACAGTTACAACTTTTTTTCCTGTGGTGACTGATCCGCTGAAGCAATGGACTAGAGTACAACTTGAGTTGCTTCACATACATTAGAATATGACACTGAGGGCAATATTATCTTCCTGTATTTTGATAAAATTGCAGAATGATAAACAGTGGCAGTCTCCTTTCATGAAGCTTATACAGATGGCTATTCAGAAAGAAAAAAAAAAAAAAATTACTTACCTGTAAAGTGACTGGATTCTTCCAGATGTATTACCTACCCAAATACCACTGTAACCCTCCCTCCCTCTCTTGACGAGTCCCATATGCTTGAAATTCCAAGACAGAGACAGAATTGAACTGGGATGGAGGAGCTAACTCTGCCTTTATACTCACTGGTGGCAGCATAAAAAAAATGAAAAACCCATTTGACACTGCAGGAGTGCCAAGAGCTCAATCACAACAAAAATTTTTGCTACTCCTACTATGATCCTGTAGCAGATTTGTATGCAAAACACACTCCCAATACGTCTGTCTGAAAGCCTGAAAGAAAAAGGATGTGTGACTGATGCACCTTTCTGGGCTTTTTCTTCCACTTCAGGAAAGAAGTGGTAGGATGTCCAAGTGATACATATTAAACAGATGTATCAATTTAGTCTATCCTGCATTCATGTGATGTGTAATCTGCCATGAAGTTTTAAGAAAGTGCATGAAATAGGCACGGAGGCATTTATGTTCAATTAAATTTCAGCTATCCTGGCAAACTTCTTCACAACTGTACCTTCAACTAGACTCGCAAAGGTCTTCATCGTCTAATTTCATTCTTTAAATTGCAATTAAGGTGGATTTCTTCAGTTAACTCTTGGAAAAGATGAGTTAACAGTCTGAGAAGGCAATGAAATACTTCTTTCAACTGCTATTGATACTTCTAGAACTAGCCAATCACCTAGAAAGGGAAAGATAATTTTTGTTTAACCCTATAACTAACACGGTAGCACATTTTGCCTGTGTGCTTTCATAGACCAGAAGGGAAGAACACAGTACTGGAAATGTTTTGAACTAGGAATACATTATTTTTTAAATAGTGAAGTCATTACACCATTACAAACACTTCTTCCTGTGAGTTATTGCTCTTTCTTATCATGTATTTTCTCAAGAAGCTATAAGCTAGATAAAAAAGCCCCTAATGATGATGATCTCAGTCCATTCTAGATTGAACAAAACTCAGCCCAGAAAGAAGAATCTTCCTTTGTGAACTACCTTCTATTAGATAAGTGGAACCCGGGAACTCAGGACTGTCAGCTGCCTCAAGTACTACTTAAAAGTTTCTTCCTGTATACAAACCGTCATTCAGTTACTTATAAAAACAAATTTGCCAACAACACTTGGAGATAGCCCATCTACTAATGTTAGGAATTTTTCACAAATAAAAAATAAGAGGGCTTGATTAACTGCGACTGTAAAGGGCATGCTCATGTATTAATGTGAAAAACGGAAATATTACTAAGTTTCTTACATGAAGATCCCTTGCTTCCTGTCTTTCACCATAACCACTACCTAAGGTAAAGTGGAAAATTGGTTCTGCTGTAGTCAGCCTATTACCGAGGACTTCTTGTTTGCCATCTCAAAAGCCTACCAAAAGATGCCAAAAGACTCTCACCAAACATGGAAGGCAGGTTTTTGCAGTGTTGATTGAACTACTGCACTGCTGAGCCCAGAAGGAAAGATGCTATGCCAAAATCAGAATTCTACTCCTCAGAACAGCAAGACTTATGAAAATAAATACATTTTTTAATTAATCTCTGCTTCTCTCAGAAAAATACCTGTAAAAACCTGCAGACCTTTTTAAGAAGATCCTGAAGCATTAAGGGAATATACAATGTGGTGATAGCAAAAGGTGGTATTACAGTTTCATTTGATTTCAGAGGCAAAATATCACAGGGCCGTAAAGTTCAGGTAAGCATGATGGATCTTCATTTGGTTCCACACGCTGATCAACTACTTGCAGAAGTCTCTAAACAAGGAAAGCATGGAAAATCTTCCCTCATAAATGGAGAAATACCTTTTACACTGATGAGACAATACTTTGATTAATGAGTTTTCAAGAATACACATTGAGTAAATGCTGAAGGCTAGAACACCACAGAACATAACCTGAACAGTAGTTACCTATCATAGAGTCTAGCTAAAAAAGAGTGTTTGGGGTCCCTGTGCAACTCATTCAAGTATCCAAGAAAAAGAACTGAGGTATTGAGAATTACATCTGATGTAGGCAGAAGCTGGGCATATCCAAGTATTAGGTTTATATGAAGCCCTTGTTTCTAACAGTGAGCCAAAACCAGCTTTTTAGGAAGTACAGCAACAGCACATGCAATTATCATGAGTTTCCCAATGAAAGGAACAGTCTGAGAGCTAAAGAGACAGAAACTGCCAAGCAGGAGCTCCTCAACCAACATTTCCTAATTGTTGAAGAGAGCAGACCTAAGATGCACGATGACCATCTCATTAAGACAAACATATGTCAACATGTGGAAAATACTATCTGCCAAATTAGACATAGGGATTGGAATTCAGGTCTGAAATCCAGAAAAATAACTACAGGAGACTAAAGGAGAAAAACAGCAGCAGAATAATTTAATTCCACCAGGGGTTGAGGGGGAAGTGCAACAAACCTGGCCACAGCACTGCATTAAGCCACATTGAAAACATGAGGGACAGCAGAAGGGGATGAGTACATTATCCCAAGAGTATCACAATGGAAAAAGAGAAGACGTGTATACCTAGAATATGTATGCACTTGTGGATCATCAGTTGCAGCAAGAATAAAAATATATTTATAGTAAAAAGAAAAAATGAATAAAAAGTATTTCCAGACACAATAAATACAATTGAACCAGTGCATTAAAATTAGCATGGTGAAAAAAAAACCAAACCAAACAAAACCAAAACACACCATAAGAAAGCCAACAGTTTATGAGAAATGGCTAGTGAATTTTTCTTTTGAAATAAAAAGATAGAAAAAGGAGTGGATTTTTGACAGTACAGAACCTTAAGTATCATAGCTCCAGTGTAGGAGAATATTCAAGAGTGATATAGGAATATAAATGATGCTGCTGACAAAAATCTGTGCTCTTGTCTATGTGGGAAGGATGTACACTTTAGAAGTTATATGTATGGATAATCACTTAAAATAAAATAATAAAATATACTTTACTATGGAAGTTAATAAAATGTAATCATAGAAACATAGAATATCTTGAGTTGGAAGGGACCCCCATAAGGATCATTAAGTTCAACTCCCTGCTTCTTGCAGGAGTACCTAAAACTAAACCATATGACTAAAAGTGTTGTCCAATATAAAGAATAAAAATAGGCATGCAGTGGCTTTACCCTGCACAGAGTTATCGTGGCTACCTACCTCATTAAGGAAGGAACAACCCCCCCCCCTCAGATGGTAAAATAGGTCTGTAAAATAACATTATAAACTTAGAATGGGAAACATGTTGGTATCAAGTTTACTATATGGAAGCTAATTTAGGTGGCAAGTATCAGTAAAAATATGCTCTGAGAAAAGAAACACAGAACTAATTCATCCATGAGAAGTTACGTGAACTCATTTCTATTCTTAAACATGTAAGTTACAAAGAAGCAGCAAAAATTACAGATGAAATGACAATGCTATACAATGGCATTAGCGTTGAATGACAGTTACCACTAAAAGGAATAATTTTGAGGAACATCAAGATGTAGATAATGTTCCATATGTGATACATGCAATTCTAGGGGAAAAACATGCATGCATGCATTTGTCCCTAAAACATGGGAAAAACCCTAGCCTAGCCAAAACCATGAAAACTGGAAAAGAAATATACCAACTCTAAAGAGAGTCTGCATGAGATAATACCCAGATACATACACACTGCTCTTAATGGATCTAATTTAAATGAAAGGGAAGTGAAGGGGGAGAGAAACTGGCAACATTCTTCCTGATAGCTGCCATGCCTTTGACACTTCTTTCCTAAGAAACTTCCTGTTACTCTGAGCTTGGTGCTCCCAACACAGCAATTGGTTGGGGAAGTTGGTTTTGTAGAGGCACTTTTCATTAGTAACAACATACACAGACTAAAGTAGCTTGCCAATACTAACAACCAGGTTTACCATTTAGAAGTTCATGTCAGGGTGCCAGCAGCTTCAACATTTTGCTTCAGCTGTTGCAAATTACCACATTTGTATTTTTAAAAAATTACAGGGACTGTGCTCCTATATAACGAGCGTGGGTCACTGCATGGACTGTTAGAATGAGACCCAAGGCTGACAACAGAGCTGTGAAAATGTTCTGAAGTGAGCAAAAGCAATAGATATCTGTAATTGCTTTGGGGTTTTGTGAGGTTTTATTTTTTTCTTGCTGGTTGGTTTTGCGTATTTTTTGGTGGATTGTTTGTGGTTTGTTTTTGCAGTTTTTTAGGGTTTTTTTTGTTTTTTTGAGAGGCTAGTTGGGGAAATGCTACTGTAAAAAGATTTATTCTTCACACATAAATCAATACTATGACTCAATTCCTAAATTGATATAGGATTATAGCAAAAAAAACAGTGACAGTTTTAACTAAATGCAGTATTAATACAAAGCTTGAACCCATACTTTATTTTCTTGATACAGCTCTTTTCCTCCAAACTCTTCTTGCCATTGTCACTGCTGTCACCATAACTGTACTAATACATCACAACAGGTTTAAGACCTACCTTTCTTTGCTCATTTTCAATCATTTGGCAAAATAGAGCAGCAGAAGCAACATGCATGGACAGCCAGCTATAAAAGTTCACTTCTCTTGACTTTCCTCTTTTTTATGGCTGAACATATGACAAAGACTGCTAGTGAAACACCACTGAGGAAATGTTTACCCAGCAGTTTATTCCATTGAATCTCTCTCATTCTCTCATGAATTCCTTCAATCAACTTCTGTCTCATACATTTATTCTAATCTCTAATGCCCCGTTCTTGATTTTCATCACAGTAGCTATTGAATTTGTGCTAGAAATTGACTCCTTTAAAGCAGACATCAGTTACTGGGTAGAACTAAGAATCTAGTGAGGTTCCAATTCTAACCATGATTCGTTTTACCTAATGCAAAAAAAACCCTCAAAAACCAAAAAACCCAATTCAAACATGACTACTGTCCACTTCTGTCTTCCCAACTTCACACTAGAGATCATTGAAACAATTTAATATATCAGAATTAAATTATTGAGGGGTCTCATACCATCTGGGAATTGCCCAACTCACCCACAATCCCCCTGGAAGCCAGATGTACCAAGTAAAGTCAACTTCAAGGAAAAGATCTGTCTTGATACAACTTGGATTGAGCTACCAACCAAAAATATTCATTTAGAGATTTTTTTTGCTTAAAATATAAAAAAATGGTTTCTGTTCTCAGAACCTTCACCAGTAACGTAACAGATCAGCTTTAACACTGTATCTGTATCTGAAAATCTAAAGACACATTTGAAGAAATGAAAGAAACATAATTATAAACATACTTCTGACTTGGATACAATAACAGAAACTTTAAAAAATATTAGCAAGAAAGGGTCAGCAATAACAGAATGACTGACATATGTGGCAACAGTCAATTCCCATGCATGTATGGAACATGAAACCTAGTATATAAAACTGGTAAGAACAGAAAGCTGGAATGAAAAAGTAAAAAATGGACATTTAGATACTAACAGGATCATAAAATAATGAATTTTAAAATACTGGAATTAAGTATTTGAAAAGATCCTTGATGATGTATTTTCAGTGTTGCACTGTATAGTATCATTTGAACAGACAACAAAGCATCACAGAATTCAGAAAAATGACCATTTAATGTCACTGGCATAAAAACCAAAAGGATAAGAAAGTGAGTCATAGAATGGTTAGAGTTGGAAGGGACCTGAAAGATCATCGAGTTCCAACTCCCCTGCATAGGCAGGGACATCTCCCACTAGATCAGGTTGCTCAGAGCCCCATCCAACCCAGCCTTGAACGCTTCCAGGGATGAAGTTTTCACAACTTCTCTCGGCAGCCTGTTCCAGTGTCTCACTATCCTCACAGTAAAGAATTTCCTCCTGATCTCTAACCTAAATCTCTCTTCTTTTTAGTTTAAAACCGTCGCCCCTTGTCCTCTCACTACAAGCCCTTGTAAATAGCTCCTCCACAGCTTTCCTGTAGGACCCCTTCAGCTAATGGAAGGCTGCTATGAGGTCCCCCAAGAGCCTTCTCTTCTTCAGGCTGAACAACCTCAACTCTAACAAAGTGGAAACTCATCACATTCTGAGAGATTCTCACTTCTTCGTATGAAATGTCAATTGTTTCTATAAAGGCCTGAACTAATTTAGAGGAAAGAGAAAAATAATTATTGTTTTTCTTTAGCCATAAATATTCCAAAATGATCATCTATTGTTCTCAGCCTGCAACGCTGGAAAAAACACTCCCTGGCTCTTGTCTTCACTCATTTCTTTTCCATATTCAAGAGTTAAAATTTATTTATTATGTTTGAACAGAAGCTTGTTCTTATGTTTATTATTTTCTTCCTTTTCTTTACCTTTTCTATTTTGGTCATATCCTCTCTGAGGTGGATAGCCCACATCATGTTACTCAACAGGCGAATGCACTGCTGATGCACAGAGTGGCACTGTGGTACTTTCATTTCTGTCCTTTGATATTTCTCAACATTGCCTTTTTTAACCATTCCACTATTCAATGATATTTTAATGAAAATATTTCTTTTAATTCCAAGATTGCCATATGGTAGTATCGCTAGATCAGATGATGTCATTGAGCATGTATATTTAAGATTGTTTTTCCTGACATTTTTTAATATACGTACTCATACTGAATTGCATCTGCCATTTTATTGATGAGTTTGAATTATATTTGTGGAGCTACAAAGTTTATCTTCTGTTTAAATATTCTGAATAAATTAATATAACTCAGAAATTTAGTTATTTTTCAGAAAACATTACAGAATCACAGTTGGAAGGGACCCCTAGAGATCATCTAGTCCAAATCTCCCACTGAAGTAGCATAACCTAAAGCATTTTACACAGGACTGTATCCAGGTGGGTTTTGAATATCTCCAGAGATAGAGACTCCACAACCCCCCTAGGCAGTCTGCTCCAGTGCTCTGTCACTCTCACTGCAAATAATTTTTTCCTCATATTTAAATGGAACTTCCTGTGTTCCAACTTGTACCTATTGCACCTCATTCTGACACTGGGAACCACTGAGAAGAGCCCGTCTCCCTCTTCCTTGCACCCACCCCTTAGATACTTGTATCATTTATAAGGTCTCCCTTCAGCCTTCTCATCTCCAGGCTAAAGAGTCCCAGCTCTCTCAGCCTCTCCTCGTAAGAGAGATGCTCCAATCCCCCAGTCATCTTCGTCACCCTCCTCTGGAACCTCCAGTAGTTCCCTGTCTCTCTTGAACTGTAGAGCCCAGAACTGGAAGCAGTATTCCAGCTGTGGCCTCACAAGGTCAGAGTAGAGGGGAGAACGACCTCCTTTGACTTACTGGCCACACTCTTTATACAGCCTAGGACGCCATTGGCAGCAAGGACACACTGCTGGCTCATGGATAATTTCCTGTCTATCAAGACTCCAAGAGCCTTCTCCTCCAAACTACTTTCCAGAAGATCCACCCCTAACCTATATCAATGCTTGGGGTTCTTTCTTCCCAGGTGCAGGACCCAACACTTGCTCTTATTGAACCTCATGAGGTTCTTCTCTGAAGACTTTTGCCATTTCTGATAAGACACAGCATAAAGCAGTAATTGTTTCATAGCACTGAGATATTAAGATGTATGCACTTATACTACAAAAAATGTTTACAACACCATGTCCTAGACTGAATTTGTTGATGAATTTTAACTGACTACAGACATTTTCTGGAATGTTAAGGAGATAATTCTCCTTAAATTATCAGTAAAAAACTAAGTGGTTACTTTTTCCTTTCCTACCACCTGCATCCAGATCCCAGTGTACCCCTCAAAATTCAACAGGTGAAAGGACTGGTGCTGACTTTCTACATTTACATCCTTCTGTCAGTTCTGAATACATGATTTGCAGCTTAAACCTGAATCCTAGCTACTATTTGCATAGCCAGATGCACAGTAAGAGTAGTTTTTCTGATATATCATATAAGTGTATAAATTTTAGCCAAAGAGGAAAATTTCATAGGGAAAGTGCTAATTAAAGGCAGAATAGGCATGTTTCCTCTAGGGGAAAAAAAAAAAAGTGCAGGTAAACACCATTTGGGCAGCTTCATAAGTAAGATTAAGGAATAATACTGAATTAGAATGAAGTTAATTAGATTTATTGCTACTTGAAATCAATTAGAGGACATTTTTCAAAGGAAACACCAAAGTATTTGCTGCCACAGGCAAAAAAAAATAACATTATTTTTGTAAAATACATTGTGGATTCTGTCTGTCTTTAGGTACCCACCATCACCCCATTTCCCTTTCTTTTCTGTTGGGGAAAACAAGAATAAGGCAGAATAGCAATTTTCTTAAACAATGAGACTATGAAATTAGTTGCAGCATTGGGCATTTTTATTCTTGGGGAGAGATGAGTTAGAAACAACACACACACCAAGTTAAAAAAAAAAAAAAGCTTGTGAGAAAGAGAAAAAAACCACAACAAAACAGAAGAGGGAAAAAATGCAAATTTATGCCACTTCTTAGGCTCATGAAATAAGACACCAAAATGAAAAGAGAGGATGTTCTTCCCCTTGAATGTACTGCTATTGTTTAGCTTAAATCTGGCCCTCAATGTTTTATACTCTCAGGAGAGACCTCCTCACAGGAACCACACCGTGTTGTCAACAGTTACATTAATCTCTCTGACAGTTTTTAGGAAAGGAGTTTGAACTCAGATACTAATCTGGGGGGGGAAATCCTTGCAAAAAAGATCTAGTGGTTAAGGTTGTTGGCACACATTCAGCTGTCCAGTTTTCACCGTACTTCATTTCTGGTGTATCATAAAGATACCAACTCTACTCTTTGCCAAACAGGCAACAAACAGCCAGTTTCATCTTCCACTGACACCTAATGTTTCTGCAGAAAGGACTGGGTGAAAGTCTGTCTGGAGAATAGTATTCCTGATGGATCACAGAGAAAGGTTAGGATGTTGGAAGTTCTCCTTCCTCTATTAGAAACTCTCAGGCCATATAATGGCTTTCTCTCACTACAAATCTCAATTTGCAGTTAAGGAAATACTGGTATAATTGGGAGGCTGCCTAATGCTAGTTGTAAATAGCGAGTTTCACAAAATTTTTCCAGCTGTCTATTCAAAACTGCAGAGCATTTTTACATTATATAAGAAGACAGAGTTAAATGGTTCATCTTTTTTAAAGATGTGAAGGCAGTGAATATGTCTAACCCGAACATAATAAACGTATGGCAAACTAAACCATACAGTGAAAACAAATAGAGCAGATGGTTAAGTGTCTATCCAGGAATATGCTTATGCATTCCAAATGTCAAGTGTCTTCAAGCTTAGTTTCTGTAAATGTTACAGGAACAAGTATTCTGTAAGGAGTGCTCTCTTCTGGTCAAACACAGAAGGCGCTAGTTCCCTAACAATATATTTAATGCCATAAACATGATTATGTAGAACTTACAGATTCTGTCTGTATAAGAGCTGCCATATCAAACCTAAGAACAAGGTTATGTGTTTATTCTGATATTTAGAAATCTGTATTCTATTTTAGATAGAAAAAAAATAATAGAATCATAGAATCTTAGGGGTTGGAAGGGACCTCTAGAGATCACCTAGTCCAACACTTCTGCCAAAGCAACATCACCTAGGGCGGGCCACACAGGAATGTATCCAGGCAGGTTTTTAAAGTCTTCAGAGAAGGAGACTCCACAACCTCTCTGGACAGCCTGTTCCAGTGCTCCGTCACCCTCACAGTAAAGAACTTTCTCCTCATGTTGAGGTGGAACTTCCTATGTTCTAGCTTATACCTATGGTTCCTTGCCCTATTACTGGGAACCACCAAAAAGAGACTGGCCCCTTCCTCTTGACACCCATCCTTCCGATATTTATAGACATTGATAAGATCCCCTTTCAGACTTCTCAAGACTAAACAGCCCTAGTTCTCTCAGCCTTTCTTCATAGGAGAGATGTTCAAGTCCCTTAAAAAATGCATTTCCCTTCATTAATAACACAACTGAAAATTAATAAAGCAACAGAGGAATCTGTTTCTGAGACAAATAATTTTTATGTTCAAATGTATATTGTTTTTGTTGTTGCTTCAACATGTAACACTGCTTACATGTAATTTCATGCTATCACTATTTCATACTATTGCAGTAGAATTTACTACTGTGCAGTATTTCTCCACTATTCAATGAACTAGCATTTCTTTCTAGTCCTGCTTCTCTGATGTTAAATGATAAAAATTATTAAAATATAAATGTTGTGAAAAAGTCTATATATATATATTTTTGCACTATAATGCATTGCAAAAGAATAATACCATACCTGAGTATTGTCTATAACTTCTATATTACTTCACACATAGATTTCTATATGGAAGAGGAACTAGCCAGGAACTGAGCACTTGAAATACACTTATCCCAGGAAAATATGCAACCCCGTTTGACTACCACAACACCAATTTGCTTCAAAGCTGATGATGCCTAGAAAGTTGTGGAGGAAACACTGACCATTAAGTTTGGAGAGCTTTTCTTTAAATCTAACCTTTTCTTCAGAAGCTTTATACACATTGTCCAAAAGCAAGGGCATAGATTAATTAGGGGAGCACAATTTGCCTACAGGAACAACCGAAAGACAACAAACCATCATCTTCATCACGGCATGGTATTAGCAACAGCAGATCAGCAGAAAAAACTTCAGCCACCCTGCCCTCAAAATCCAATCATAGCATGTCAAGAGGAAATTCCTCAGTAATTTAACACCAGATGTACTGGGCTTCACTTGGGTATTTCAAATTTTTTAATGTTCATATTGACTGTGTGTCCATACTGTGGTGCCTCATAACAAAAATGATATTTAATGAATTCAGAAGTTTTGTCTGATGAGAAGGTATTTGGCTATCTATCAATTTCACTGAGCTTTGTTTGGATACCAGTAGAAGCACTGTTGAGCAAAAAATAGTACATTGAAAATGCAGTTCTTTCCACTAGAAGGATAATTTTCCCATTTAATGCTCAATTTGAGAAAAGAATTAAATAATCACAAGGAACAAATAAAATATGCCTGCATATGTAATTCATGGATTAGGAGCTACACATAAAATTATCTAAACTTGAGTGTGGACAAAGAAGAAAAAAATCATAATCTTACTTGGTTTTACAGTTGTTCATTAAAGCATTCAAATATATTTTGCACAGCTGCTAGATACACAGTTTGTCAGCAGCAATCACAGCCGCACAACACAGTAGACAACTCTATGCCACAAAATATTCTGAAAATGCCTCCTAAAAACTCTGGAAGATGCTTGAGTGATAGGACAAGAAAATATGCATACTACCTTCCAGATGTCAGTTCCAAGTATCCATTCAAATATCTTGACATTTCAGTAAATGTTACCTTTCTGGGATAAGACAGGATATCAATTCCTTTTTACAGGAGACAACCTTTAGTTACTTGAAGGAAAGATTTTCTACTCTAGCTCAACAGCTTGTTTTTTTATCCTGCTTATAGACCAGACACTCGTTAACCTCTCAGATCTCTGGAGAGTTGTGGTTTAAGGGAACCCAGGAGGAAAAGACGAATTTGGAAAGCCATTTATCCATCTCACTAGAATTGAGACATTATGGTTTTTGTTCTTCCCCCACTCCCCAAAATACCAAATTTCCATCATCAGAGCTCTCTGAATAAACGAACATTTTGTTACTGGACTCAGGAAGAAAGAAACCACATGCCTGTTAGGAACAGAGTGAGGAGGAGTGGAGTATGTGCTTGGGAGAGTGTTTATTTGACTGGATTGCAGACGGTCAACCGAAGAACATGCAGATCATATATTTTTAAGCATTTCATAATATCTTATTATTAATTACAGCCAAAACCACCAAGACCAAAATTATCTGAAATTGGTGCTTGTGTGTCCTGACCCCAAAGCCAACAATGGTTGCAAAAAAAAAGTTTTAAAATTCAACGTTCCTCTCAGGTTTATTTACTATTATTTTTTCCAATCAATTAGAAGGCAATGTGCATTATAGTCTATGGAGAAGACAAGTCTCCATAACTAACAAATTGAAACGTGGCCCTGGGTAAATTTTACTTCCAGGAAACCAAAACGTTGCAGTCCTTGAGAGAGGGAGGCTATAAGCAGAGGGCTCTTCTAAAGGAAAGAGTTTTTATTGAACCTGTCACTTGCCATTAAACACTCCATATTTTACCTTAGTCTGATATTTTCATTAGAGCATACAGACCTTTTTCATCTGTGAATGAAAGCACTGCCTTCACCCTTCTGTTGAATATGGGGAAAGACTCTCAAAAATTGAGCCCACCCAAAGAGGACAATCAGGTTCAAAAAAGTAGAAAACACACTAGGGAAAATCAAGTAATATTAATATGATGATAACTTACACATTTCAATGTTGACTATCATAAGCCCCTTGGATCCTAAACTCTTACATGCTTTTAACAAAGTCTGTTTTTGATCTCAGAAATACTTTCATATAATTATGTAGAAAGCAAAAGATACCAGTGCAGAATTAACCATAACATAAACAAAGTAGAAAAAGTAAGTAAGTACTGCTTACATGTCTACTTGGAAAACCTGAATGTTAAAAATGTAAAGATAGTAAAATTACACACTTTGACATCTTTGCTCCAAATTTTAGTTTCCCTATTAGACCATCAAACTATAACAAATAACACTGGAGAAAAAGAGAAAACTATCAAGCAAATCTGCTTCCTTAAAAGAGACAATTGGTATTTTTTGTTCCTAGGTTATTTTGCAATTTAAAATAAGGAAATATTTAGAGTAAAATTATGCTATGTTATTCATAGTTTTAGATCTATGATCTCTCTCCTGCTAAAGCACTTTGTAAGATTGGATAGGACATAAAGAACTCAAACACAACTACTTCTTCCACATAACTTCTGAGCAAAAAGCTGCCTCACTGCTGCCACCAAAGCTGTACAATCTCTTTGAACTATCAGAAACTGGTATTAAATACTTTTAAAACAATTTAAAGTTATCAGTAACCAGAATATCACTGTGTGTTCATTGCTATGTCTAGTCACACAAACTCATTACATAACATACTGTTTCTTAAAACATACAAACTAAAAGAGCAACTTCAGTATGCAAATAGGAGCTGACAGAAAACAATGGCAGGCTTTTTCCTAATGTGTTCCGTTTATGTAAAAGAAAGAAAAATGAAAAGTGAAAGAATAACTTTGGGGAAAAAGTCAGAAAAAGAGCCATTGCTTTTAAAATCCGGAAGTGCTACATAAAACCAAAGAAGATGGTCTTGTGGAATGGTGTAATTCAATAAATACACCATGCACATAACAGTAAGGCAAATGTTAACTACCACTTATCTTTTCAAACTTAAAATACAGATTTAGTCAAATGCAGATTAGAAATCTAACCAAATATTGTATTAGCTTTAGGAATTTTTAAAGAGATTGAGCTAATACAAGGAAGATTGTGTTATTTAAACTTAATCTGCCACAAAACGAGAGCCTTGTGGATTGCTGTAGCATTACAGCCACAAAACCCATTAGCAGATGTAGAAATCCCACACTCCAGCCTTTTATAAACATCTGCAGTTATGAAATCATTTTCATATACTTGGAACTTAACTATTTCAACGCCCTGCACATACAGGACTGGAATTGAGGGGGAAAACTAAAAAGTGGTGCATCTGAGAGCATTCCATATGGACACATGTAACTGTGGTTCTTTCAGAAGTTCTTAGAGAGTTGAAACCATCCCCCTGGAATTCCACAGAGCAAAGAATTATTTGCTTAAATTATTAAGGGGATTTCTCTTTGCTAGTGAACTATTAGGATTTATTCCGTGTTTTCACTGTAGACCTATTAAGCTCTTACGTTTATTGCAGCTGGTAGCAAGAACCAGGATTTAACCTAGGATAACAAAGGAAAACACCTAGGACAAGGCTTTATAAAGATTTTAAAAATAATTTTTAAAGACCTCAAGGGTAGATTACTGTTTCCATGCTTGACACGTTTACTTTGACTATTTTTGTAAACTAAGGAAATCACAGGCAAAATATCTATTATCTCGTCATTTAGTATCATGGCATCTTTGATTTCTTTCATGGCAATAGTTCAACATTTTTATGACAGCACTTGAAAACTTACTGTTCGATAAACCATCTACAGCTTATATCAACATATAGAACACTGAAAAATATTGGACTTGCATTCATATTGGTGACTTTCATATGCCTAGATAGATTTGAAGTAACCAGACAATTCTGTGGGGAAGAAGCATGTTATCATTTCAGAAATAAACCAAATTGACAAGTAAGGCTACCAAGAATTCACGAGATAAGAGTAGGGTTTCTCTGCCAAACAAGGACAAATAAACACAGAAAACAAGGTCCTCCAGATGCCCCATGACAATTTTCCATGGATATAAGAGTACTTACTTTACTGAAGAAAATGCACCAATCTCAGGTAAAGCCAGCTGGGAAAATACACACAACCACTAAAAAAAAGGCTGTTAGAAGAGCAGCAAAGAAAGAAATATCACCAATGTCAATACCAAAATGATAAAATTATTTCAATGATGCACTTCATAATCAAGTTGACAGTGAAAACTATTTTTCCCTTTTATGAATATGGGGTAAACTACAAGGGCAACTGAGAGACTTCGCTTTCTTTGAAGTGCTCTGGGATACATGTGTCCTTTCAAACAATCAGTAACAAATTTCTTAGGTAAGAGTTGTGAAAATAGATCAGGAGGTACAGCAGAGAGTGAGGTAGCTAAGCCTGGCTGTTAGGCCATGTTCCTTTATTTGAACTCCCATGTTACCTGAAGTTGTTGGGAGCTGTCATTGAGATTATCTTCTCGTCTCCTGGCCTCTTCCAGCATCTGTGCACTCTTCTTTTTCTCCACTTGCTCTTTATGCTTCAGATTTGCTACTTTCTTGTTTTGATCTTTAACTTGCCTGTAAAAGAGAAGAGCACTCAGAGTGCAATCTGGAGGACACTTCACTTCCATCCAGCCCCAGCACTGGACACCTGGACTGGGGAGAAGTGGAACCCTCAAGTATAATCACTTTGCTTGCAGAAGGTCACCAACACCAAATTCATTCTCAAGCATTACCCTTAACTGTTAATACAGCCAAAAGCCCACTTTGTTTTGCTCATTACCATTGCTCTAAACATGGAAACTTCTGAAAAAACAACTTAATTACTATTTGGTATATACAATTAATTAAAAGATGCAGCTGCCCCCTTGTGACTACGTGTTATGTAGAAATTTTTTTTCTGTTCAGACACAGTTGTGCATATAAAAAACCCAGACATCTGTTTTATCTAATAGCCTATTTTGCTTTGGGTACCACTATATTTAATATAAAGAAAACAGGAGGATCAGAATGAAAAAAATAATGAAACATGACTTGAATATAGAGGACTACCTTCAAGACCTAGGCAATCTCTTTTCACAAGTAAAACTATTTCTTTTCAATGTCAAGTTCTACTTGTTTACTAGATATTTTGAGGGATTTCCTATCCTTTATTTTTTTTAGAAACAAGATAGAGCAAGTAAGAACAAACCGTTTCAGAAAGCATGCATAATTTCTTTTTCACTTGCATCTATGAATTATTTTTGATGATCCTGGCAACTACCATTGCCTGCAGACAGGGTTTGGCCTTTCTGGGCATTAAGACACATGGAGTATTGAATCTAATTACAGACCCTTTAATCTCAGCCTCCTGACCACACAGAACTTAAGTCTAAACTTTTAGTCCAATCAAAACAAAACAGGCTAGCTGTGCTTCCTCAGCCCTTTTCTCCATAATTATATCTAGAGTTTGGATTTTGGAATAAAAGACAGATTCTTTGGTTGCAAGATTTCTCCAAACATCATGCAAGTAGTAGAGACAGCTCTTTAATTTACTGTTTAGAAAGCAGAATGATATACTAGCATCCTATCTGGTATGTTATCCACACAGAGAGGGAAGAATGTTTCTTCTGTATTTCAGAGATACTTTCAGAACAGATCACAAACAACTCCGATTGCTTTAATATTTTCTTCAGAACTCATAACAAAAGTATGCTTAAGAACATATCTCTTTGTGATATATACATTCAAATTATGGGGCATATGGCTAATCAGTGCTTTGAGTTCTTCCAAGTATATGTAGGTTCAACACTGAGCTCTACTTTTTGCACTGTAAGCCAACTGGAGCTAGGAAAATTGCAAAGACAGCACATTTTCCTTGGTGCTAAATAAAAAAAGTGCTGATGATCTCCAGAGACCTAGGGAAAAAGCAAAGTCCTTTTCTGATTATGTTAAAGAACTATTAGTCTATTTAACTGCCTTGTCCAACAGTTACAGCTGATTTGAGTCAGGATGCTTTTAAAGCACAACCAGTATAACAGTTAAGTTGTTCTAAGCCAGTGCTGCACGCTGGCAATGGGCTCACTGCCCAGATTGAAAGCTGACTTGTTCAGTGATTAAACAACTTATTGGAAATATTATGTTGGCACCAACTCAGCTTGTACAATACATGGCAAGTACAGATAAGTTAATGCAGAAAAGGAAAACATGTAAGACACACACATACCACTTCACATGAGAATTCTTATGCGACTTACGGGACTAACCTTAGGGAATTATTTTTTATAAACTTCCAAACCTAAATTCACCTGTTGGAAAACTGGTCTGTGTTTTTGTAATCTACTGGTTAGATATTAATAAAGCGACAAGTCTTATCAAACATGTCTGAAGTAGATAATCTCCCACATAGCCCGAATCTCTTTTGAACAAAATATGTGTTTCAAAGAAAGGAGTTATAAGGGTACATACTATTGACATCCACCTTTTCTTGTCTGAAACAAAATTAATGTCTTTCTAACATACCAAGTAGATATTCTGAGACAAACTCCAGCTTTTCTAAAGCAGTATACAAGATGGAAGTCTTGAAATTACCGAGTATTTGTAAAACTCAGATCAAAGCATATCATTGCTATACTGTTTGGAAACTTCAATTCACATGCAGGAAATAACTATCACTCTGTACCTTTGATGTGAAAAAGCAACAGAAGTTGGGCAATAAAACTTTCAAATGACACAGGTATCTAAGGCATTGTCTAAATTTTGCCCAACTGGTTAACTACATAAACTGAAAACATAATGCAAAACTTAAATCTATAAATCTAAAAGGCTTGCAGTCATTTGTTGCATGAAAGTACATCTTATCTCAATGCCCATGGTATCAAACGATCAATCTCACTTTTACAATACTTCATGCCAATAATTGTGTAAAAGGTTTAGCTATACAAGCCCAGAGTCCTTGAAAATTTTCAACTAAGTACACTACAACTGATACATTCTACAAGGACACAGTCGAGAGGAAAATAAAGTTTTGTGGTAATATATGGGCACAAGGAAGCTAATTAGGACTGCAGGGGCTGGGGGGAGAAAGTCAGCTGGAATTCCCTTAGTTTGAGAGCTTCATTTTGTAAACTGAATGTTCTTTTAACTCCTGTGAATGTAATTACAAGTATGGATAGCACATATCCCTGACAAAGTTATAGTGAGGTTTCAAACAAATCCTTCATCTGTAAGAGTACCCTTATTAAAACTGAAAAAACTGCATAAGATTAAAGGTAGCAAAAAGCAAATGAAATAATTACGATCGTAAGAGCTTAGAGATTTGAGTGTTTCCTAACATTAGCATACACATCAAATGAGTAAAACCCAATGTGCAATGTGTACATGGAATTCTCATCATTAAAAAAAGCACATTACCTTCTGAGAGATACAGAACACTAAATATTGCTATAAATACATATATCTTATAAGCTATAAATACAAAATATCTTTTAAAAATGGGACTAGTGAAAAAATGAATACTGGTGATTCTAAGAAAATTGAAGAGGCAGTTCATGTTCAATGAGACAAAGCTTTAAAGAAGGGTATCACTATAATCAAGAGAAATAATAACAAAGCAAAAGCAGAACTACTTAATCTCATAATATGTTTATTCCCAGAGTTGCCCTCAAATCAAATAATAAAAAATGTTCTAGTCACATATTAAAGAAGAAAAATTGAATGAGAATGTTCATTATGCTGAAGTACAGTGAAGAATCTCACTATTTTTGGAAATAACAATTTCTTCTGCATTTTAATAGCGATTTTCAGATAAGAACATTTTTTTTTGCAGTAAGTATCCTAAAAAATTTAGCACTCAAAAGTAAAAAATCTTTTCAATTGCTCAGAATATTTCTCCATTTCACAATATATTGTCCCAAGTATTATTACAATGGAATATATGACAGAAAAGGAAGTGCTACCAAAATCAGGCTTCTGACTTAAAATAATAACACCCCAAGTCTTTCAACTAAAGAGGGGCCAAAATTTTCAGAATTAATAATTTCATATCCTTTGATTTTGGGTGTTCAATTTAAGCCACATGCCTGCCAAAAAAACCCACAAATTAAAAAAAAATCTCAATATGGACACTGAAAAGAATTATTAATGTCTGTGACTATACTGGTGATTCTAAGAAAATTGAAGAGGCAGTTCATGTTCAATGAGACAAAGCTTTAAAGAAGGGTATCACTATAATCAAGAGAAATAATAACAAAGCAAAAGCAGAACTACTTAATCTCATAATATGTTTATTCCCAGAGTTGCCCTCAAATCAAATAATAAAAAATGTTCTAGTCACATATTAAAGAAGAAAAATTGAATGAGAATGTTCATTATGCTGAAGTACAGTGAAGAATCTCACTATTTTTGGAAATAACAATTTCTTCTGCATTTTAATAGCGATTTTCAGATAAGAACATTTTTTTTTGCAGTAAGTATCCTAAAAAATTTAGCACTCAAAAGTAAAAAATCTTTTCAATTGCTCAGAATATTTCTCCATTTCACAATATATTGTCCCAAGTATTATTACAATGGAATATATGACAGAAAAGGAAGTGCTACCAAAATCAGGCTTCTGACTTAAAATAATAACACCCCAAGTCTTTCAACTAAAGAGGGGCCAAAATTTTCAGAATTAATAATTTCATATCCTTTGATTTTGGGTGTTCAATTTAAGCCACATGCCTGCCAAAAAAACCCACAAATTAAAAAAAAATCTCAATATGGACACTGAAAAGAATTATTAATGTCTATGACTTTTTTTTTTTCTTCTAATAAAACAAAGCTGCACCACTTAAAAAAACTCACACCTTCCCACTTCTCTCTGAAATTCTTGAATTTCCAGTGATGAGGTACAGCTGAACACCTTGGAGAATGAGTGAAAATAATCAGAATAAGAAATAAAACCTTTCAAATTAAAAGATTTCACATTTTAAAATAATTTTAAAACAGGAAGGAGAATATAAGCAATAGAAAACGAGTGAATCATGAAGAATTCCTGAAAAGCAGAAAGTCACTTTATCACCTGTGAGTCTTTTAGAAGAGGTTTTCTTCCTAATATGATGAATTCCTTTATAGGCCCTATTATTTATTAAGGCATTTATAAAGTTAATATTTTCTCTTCTAACCTATTTTTTTTTTCATTTTAGTACTAATCTCATTATCTTTTACTGTAATGTACATCAGTATATATAGCTGTTAATTCTCACCTCGTATGGATTTTCATGGTACATCTTATTGTAATCTGGTTATTTTTTCCAGCATAATTTAATATGTTCTTACATAATAAAAGGTGACAAAATACTAACTGAAAATATGCATAATTTAATTTGAATTTTGTAATTATATTTTAACATATTTCTCCTTCACAGTTATGCACCTAGTACAAAACAGTGTTTTTACAAAAAACTGAGTATAAGGATACATTTACAACTAAATTCAAGCCACCAGAGAAGCTTCCCTTCAAGATAAAATGTATACACACCTACTATATTCTACCTACTGAACACACACACTAGGAAGACATACAGATCTTGTGCACAGCTATAGAAACAGCCTGTTGTTTTCATCTGACTTATGTACTCAGAAAATATTTCGGTGTGTCAGTCAGCCATGTCAGAAGATTGTTTAGCTTAAGCATTCATTGACGTAGCATTACCACCACCCACAGGACAGTCCCCTGTTGCTGCAACTACTACTCCTGATGGACAGATGAACTTCATTTGCTTTCAAGGACACTTTGCTCCTCAACCTAAGTTAAACTGATGAAATAACCAACACTACTGAAAAATACTGCAAAGAAAATTGTAGGCAATTAAGTAAAATATTATTTTGTTGAAAACTGTGAATGTGCCTTGTATTATGTAATATTAGATTCTATAATGTATAATATGGAATCACAGTTGGAAGGGACCCATGAGGATCACCGAGTTAAATTCCCTGTTCCTAATAGGACTACCTCAAACTACCTCAAACTAAACCATATGACCGAGCATCGTCCAGTCACTTGAATTCTGACAGTCTTGGTGCTGTGACCACTTCCCTGGGGTTCCTGTTCAAGTGACCCACCAAGCTCAGTGAAGTACCTTTTCCTAATGTCCGATCTGAACTTCCCCTGATGCAGGTTCATTCTATTTCCTCATGCCCTATCGCTGCTCAGCAGAGAGAGGAGATAAACACCTCCCTCCTTCTGTTGCCCCTGTCTTGGTTTGAGCCGGGATGAAGCCCATTTTCTTTTTACTATTTTTTTTTCCTTCAGTGAACTCTCTTTTAAGCAGCACACAAGTCTTCCAGATAGTGGACTGATAACATCTGGATGTTTATAGTTAGTTCTGAGAGACCAAGGACACTTGGCTCTACTTGTTGGATTTGCTACTTCAGACACTTCTAAAGCAGAAGACTCGCATCTACAATCCTCCCATAGGGAGGAGCAGACTAGACAGATGGCAAAAATCAGCAAACTGAAGTATTCCATCCCATATCTGAAAGACTGTAATGCTACAGCAATTAGGTCAGAACGCAAACCACACTACACTGGAAAAAATTCTAGAAGGCAGGACACAATCTGCTAAATTTGTGGTCTGTTAAGACCTTTATTACCAGTCTAGTTCCTTAATGATCAGATGGGTGAGAAAAAGACAATTTTTACTGCAAAACCCCCCAACATTAACACAATGGGATACTACTGATCTGAGCTGGGTTAATTTAAAACTCATAGGAAAGTGTTTAGCTTACTACATTATCCCCACCCTTTCCTTAATTACTTTTTTGTTTTTAAGGTCTGCCCCACCAAATATTTTTGCCGGCCGTATCCTTAACCTTAACTTACAAATGTAAAGGATCATAAACAGAGTGAGACATAGCTGAGTTGTTGGATTTTGGGGTGGATTTCTTTGTAGTTTTAGTAAACAAAGAAAAACATCTATATTCTGGGAATTATAGCAGAAGGAAGCCAAGGAGAAACTTTTCCCAAAAATGCTAATTTGTTTTGGAAATAAGAAAAACCCCTGTTTTGAATCATTTTACTTCAGCTTTTAGTAGCTCAAAACTCACCTTACCAGTGGTTGATCACCAAACCACAGAGAATAATGGCAGCGTTTGGAAAGTCTAATTGCTTAACCTCAAGAAGAAGAAAGCAATGAAAGGAAGTTAAGTAAGTGATGAAGGAAACAAGACTGACCACATCACACTGTCCCATCACCACAACTGGGTGCCTGATTGACAGTCAAAAGAAAGCTGCCAAAAGCTGAACAAAGTTCCCTATCTTATGCATTGAAAAATTAGGGTCAGGCTGCATTTATTTTTTTAGAACAGTAAGTATTATATGGGCTTCTTCCTTTACTTTGCTGGCCTTCGTAGGTAGTTTGCAACTATTCCTCAACATAGTACTAAGGTCAAAAAATGGTGCATTAAGTTACTAAGAAAAAGAAACAAAAATTTAACTACACATTTTTTACACAGCTTGGTTTAATATTACGACCTCTGCTGCACACTGTATCTGAGCTAAAAAAGACCAATCAACATCCTTTCAATGAGCTGCTCTTGTTCGAACGCAGCAGTGGCAAATTCCAGACCTCAGTTACCTCTTTGGCTTGTGAGCCTCTCCTCCCACAATCTCTCATCATTTTATTACACTGTTCCTTGCTGTTCTGTGCCACTTGTATGACAAGGTAACATATGCCAATGAAAACATTAACAGACTCTGAAATTTTAACTGGTCTGCTGTATGTGAGACAAGAAGTCCCACAGTGCCTTTAAGAGATGTGGAGAGTGGACTTCATTTCCTGAAACTAGTAAACTTTGATGCTTAAAAACAGTGTGTGTTCAGATGACCACTGCAGGGGGCAAGGGATGAAGACTAGAGAGGCTATGGGAAAACAGCTTGCCCCAAATTTTAGGAACAGGAGCCTAATGATGTCTGAATTAGGAGGTGTGGAAGTCAAACACTAGAAGTAGAGCTCAACTTTACACTGGTTGTCTTCTTGCCTTGATGTGAAGACTTATCCATGTGAGTAACTAAAGGACTTCAACCTCAGGCCCAAGGTGCTCCAAAGTAAAATCTTGCAATTGTCAAACACAACAACCTCCCATATTTGGTCATAAACCATGTAATAAAAAAAAGAAATTAACTTATTGTATTAATCTCTCTGATTCAGTCTAGCAGAAGACCAAGAAATATAATCAAAACCACATGCATTAAATCTGAATGCTACAGGTGCTTCCAATGTGAAATGCTATTTCTCAGCTCTCGGTAGGGAACACACATTTATGGAAACAAATTTCCTTAGGAAAGAGTGAAATTCTGCAGCATCAACAGTTAGTGAATTTAGAGGAAGGTACATAATAAATACATAAACAGAAGCAGAAAGCTAACTAAAGATGAGAAGCACATGTTTCAAATGCTTGCTCTACACACTATCAAAGTAATATATTCCAGAAAAAAATAGATTTATTTTTTTTCCTTCAATTGCTTGATTGAACAAAACCAGAATAAACCAAGCTATACTCCAGTTATGATGCAATAGCCCAATTACACACAAACAATGGTGAAGTCAAGTGCTGTTGTCTTCATATTCTCAAAATAATTGGGGGAAAAGACTAACTTGACCAACTGGCTAGAACTGAGGGATTAGCAGCAGAGATTGACAGACGTTTGCTTGCTTTAGTGCAATGAGTCCATATCACAGACTTGTCAGAGTTGGAAGGGTCCTCTAGAGATCACCTAGTCCAACTCCCCCACTAAAGCAGGATTGCACATTATTCAGTGCAGCATCCAGGCAGGTCTCGAATATCTCCAGAGGAGGAGACTCTACAGCCTGAGTAGCCTGTTCCTCTACTTTGTCACCCTCACAGTAAAGAAGTTTTTCCTCACGTTCAGATGGAACTTCCCATGTTCCAGCTTGTGCCCATTGCCCCTTGTCCTGTCCTTAGGAACTACTGAAAAGAAACTGGCTCCACCTTCCTTACACCCACCCTTCAGATACTTACAGACATTGGTAAGATCTCTTCTCAGTCTTCTCCTCTCCAGGCTAAACAGTCCCAGCTCTCTCAACCTTTCCTCGTAAGATAGATATCAAATTAAGCAAACCAAAGGTTTGGTTAGGGCCAGATGCAACATACTAAAACCAAGACACTCTAAAAACTTCAGGTAAACATCCATAGCACCTCATGTTTTCACTTATCTACAGTTCCAGTTTTGTAGACATAATCCACTACACCTGTTCACCCCACTAATGTGCAGCTAAAAAAACCCCTAATAAAATCAATATGCAGCTTCCCAGCTATTTGAATTTTCAGAATCTATTTACTAGGAAATAAGTTTTGTAATGAAAATAATTAATACATCACCATAATTTCACAACTGATGTAAAATTTGAAATCAGGATACAGAAGTTAAGTATCAAATTAATTGTATGTCAAGTTCTGCAATTATTTTTGCAAGCTGATGGCGACTGAACTAGAAAAGAAACCTTTAACCATAAAATCTTTAAACCTTTAGTTTGAAGCTAAGAGCATTAAAAATAAAAACTGAGGATGAACTCTGACATAAATCTGTAAGATAATTATATGGATGTTCCTTTGCTAAGAAAAATACTAATCTTTTAAGGATTTTAATAAAGCATTCAGTAGTTCAACAAATAAGTTTGTTCTGCTGTATTTTTTCTTCTTTTGTTAAATAAGCAAACAGATGCAAAGCCAAAAATGACATTTATAAAATGGCTGATTAAGCCTCAATGTGGATTCCTTGTCCTTGCAACATGCTGGGTTAGTTGAATTTGGCCCTAACAGTGTGGGAAAAAGTCCCAAAGGTGCTGTTCTTTTTACCTTTAACTTGAATGCATGAGCCAACTGCCCTGTGAACAGATCACACACAGCGAGTCACCCTCTGCTCAAGAGACCTGCACCGTTTGGCTGAAAACAGTGTTTTCTAAACAGCAATAAAAATCTTCCTTATGAATGGCATTTTATTGAGGTTTCAGGGGTTATGTTTGTGATCTAAGATCACACATGTCTCTTTTACCTGCAGTCCCATTAGCCAGAAAAGAAAACAAATCAAAATATAGTAGTTTTCTTTCATACGGGTATGCGATCTTTTCATTCCTACTAGAATAATGGCTGATACAACCAATAGGAAAAATCAAATGCAAAAATCAGTTATTGAAACAAAACAAAACATGAAATATAATGTATGGAGAACAACATTTTAAAAGCAAAGCATTTAACAACTAGGCTAGCATAGCTTACTTTTGCTTTACAGCATATACTGAATAAGCTATCAAGAGAGAAAAGTCATCTAAAGATCGGCAGAAATTTGGGATAACAGTTGAGTATCATCCTGACATTTTGAAAAACTGTATGTTAAAGAATCAAGTCTTATGCTTTCAAGATGACAGCTACTGAAAATCCACTCTTCAGCAAAAGTTACTAAACTGAGCAGTTGCAAAGGACAAAAAAGAATATACAGAGATTGTACCAACTCAGTGGAAGAGGATTGCTGATATAAAAGAAAAACATGTATGAGAACACTGAGAATCTTGTTCTAAGAAAATTAGGTGTGGACAGTGATACTAGCAGGACCATTCTGAAAAAATGTAAACCAGCCCATTTCAGGGGTAAAAGCCTGATTATTTTATGTTGCTGAAATGCCCAAATAAATATCCTATATAATTTAGATTATCTCCTTAAAACCAAAATTGTTTTTATGAAGAATCTTCCAGAAATATTTTCTCCATAGATGTGAGTGGAAAAGCATCCACGCTGTTAGGTATAAAGTAGATGAACCAAATCTGATCCCAAGTTGGCCATACCCAGAGACTATACTGGGAAAAGTATGCAAAAGGATGGACTTGATTGGAAAGCAATGGTACCATGCTCATCAAACTGTACCTTGCTACAGTATCTTCATTATCATGAGAATCAGAGACGGGAAGCACACAGCTCTATTTTGGTATCCACTGGGTGAGAGTGTTTCTTGTCAGGAATGCAGACCACAATGTCTCTCAGACTGGCATGTTTGGCATATTTCTTTTGGGTGCTTAGCAAAGAGATTTATTAAGAGGTATTTCCTCTTCTGAAGCACATTCTGTAGCACTGGCTTTGACAGCTCACATCAGGTTAATATGAAGAGTGCCTACTGAGATGATTTGTTACAGACTTCTGAGTGCCTGGAAAATAGGGGACAGCAGCATTATTTGTAATAAATATACCACATACAGGGCTGAACAGGCTGTCTAAATAGTGCAGATGGCTTAGCTCTTCCTTCTTTGATATAGTTGTAATACCGTCTGTTCAGTGTGTCAGCTGTAGGACTCCAGGACACAGCTAGGAATAGTTTGCACATTGAGCAAATGCCACTGGGTTTCTGGAAAACTCAGTGAGTGCTGCAAACAACACGAGTATCTCTTCATCACAGGTTTCAGTAACAGCCTTGGTAATGTGCATTTACAAGGTTATTGGCTTACGCTTTTGAGAAGGGATTTCTACTGTTTCAGAGTCAGCGCATCTGCTACAGAACCAATTTGTATGTTCATGAGTGTTTTGAAAAAAGTATGTTATATTTTTCAAATACGCTGAAGGAGAACAGAAAAAAAAATACCCAGTGATGAGACGCCTCATGCTTCAGATGACTGAAATACACTCTCACCAATATCCCCAGTGATCCCAAAGTTCGTTAGTTATATTATCTCTACTTTGGACTATCTGCTGAGGTAGATCAATTCTTTATCTAGACAGTTATACTACTCCAGTGAACTACTTTTTATATGGGGACCTTGAGACAAATGAGGCAAAATTAAGATTTTAATTGAGCTGATCCCCCTATCAGGGGAACAGCCTTGATGTAGCCTGTCACTGAGATATTTTCTGCTTCCCTTCAATGAATTAATCTTCCAAGTAATTGGGGAACACTCATAATCATTGGGAAAAATCAAGAAACTACAGCCTTTACTACAAAGAAAAATATTTCTAACAGAAAGCTTGTATGCTTTCTATAAATTGCATCTGCCTTTTTTATATGAAGACATACATTGCAAGTTGAGAGATATAACCAGTATTGAAAATCTAGTAAGGAATTACTGAGGCTGTGGTCAAAACAGAACACAGAAAGACAAAGAGAGAGGGAAAGTCTTATAGGGATAGGCTGGGGGAGTTGGGGTTGTTAAGCCTGGAGAAGAGGAGACTAAGGGGGGGACCTTATCACTCTCTTCAACTACCTGAAGGGAGGTTGTAGTCAGGTTGGGGCTGGGCTCTTTTTCCAGGCAACTATTGACAAGAGGGCATGGCCTGAAGCTGCTCCAGGGGACGTTTATGTTGGATATTAAGAAGGACTTCCTCACAGAGAGGGTGATTAGACATTGGAATTGACTTCCCAAAGAAGTGGTGGAGGCACCATCCTAGGATATGTTCAAGGAAAGGCTGGATGTGGCACTTAGTGTCATGGTCTAGCCCATGTGGTGGTGTTGGTCATAGGCTGGACTTGATGATCTGAAAGGTCTTTTCCAGCGTTGGTGATTCTGTGATCCTGTGAATTCCAGAACCTTTCTACTTAGAAATAAATTTTATCTATCTATAACTCAAAAAGCATCCTCCACTATTACAAGATGCAGAAGAAAATATACTCCTTCCTCTCTGGAATCTTCCAGAAATCAGCTGAAACTCCTTTAAAGGTTTGGGGGTTTTTTGGTTGTTGATTGCATTCTGCTTGTGCAGATGGGTATAAAGAAGAATGTAGCAGTGTACAGACCCTTTAAAGAAATAATTAATTAAAGAATTTAAAAGACTTGTTGCTTTAATCAAACTGGAACGTGATGATCTTTAAGGTGCCTTCCAACTTTAACCATTCTATGATTCTCTTGGCTCAAGATTAGATTTTCCTTGCAGATATCTGCAAAAAAGACCTTGCAGGACTTCACACACAGCCCATTCTTCCTGAACCCAGCAGCACTGATACCAAGGCTGCCTCTGCACTTCCCAAGAAAAGGGAACAAGAATATCAAGAAATCCTCATTGGTGGTGCTGAGTTTCAGTTTTACAAGAACTGAGGAAATCTTTGGGTGCACAAAGAGACCGAAGGATGGCACCAGTCTGGTTTGGATGGCATATGAACTGCAGCTACCATATGGCAATTTTTAATTATTTGGGGTTTTTTTTGCCTCAGCAGGTGTTTATTCTGAGGACAATAAACTTAGGCTTGATAGTGAGAATAAGTTCTGAGTCATAGAGAGTAAAGAAGCAATTTTTAGGAACATTTAATGCATTCAACAAGAGTGTGATGTACCTGTACAACTAAGGGTAGGTAATTTAAGCAAACATACTATGCTATCAGAAGCCTCACAACATAATTTAGGAGAAAAATTAGAATAAGTTGGAAACAGTATGTATATAGCCCTTCTATTTAGCATTAACCAACACAATAATACTTTGAAATGATCTTCCAAATGCTTAGCTTTTGTTCACACTATAAGGTTTTTGCCAAAGTTATAATAATGTGTGAAGATTTAAGCACTTAAAAACACAATGCAGACTCTTGCAGCAACATTTCAACTGTAATTTTTTCATGTGATCCAAGCATACTCAAAAAGAACACAGAAATAAGTAGTGAAAGGAAAGAAACTGTCAAAAACTGTGTCAAGCCCCATCTCTTGAAGTAAAGACATCTGCATATTACATATTACATATTAAAATGTGTCACCTGTGCTGAAAGCAAGAGATGAGAAGGGGAAGAAGGCATGTCATAAACTAACAAGTAAGGAACAACAATTATTTACATCTCCCTGATAACCCCTCTATAAAGCTGCTGCACAGTCCCTACAAAAACTATGCCTATTTTATATAATGTAGTAAATAGTTCCTTTGAAGGAGAGATGTTATAATGAAACAGTTCCTTGAAGAAAAAAATTACATAGCATGTTGCAGGTATTACATAAGTGTTGTACTCCAAATGCACCAAACATTTTTTCACATTCTAAGTCAGTGGCCAGTTTTGCCATATAAAGTATCATTTTGGAGTAGCCTAATAAAGTTTTTACTAGTAACTTCATTTAATGCTTTCTCCCAGATTTTTTCACATAGGATGGCCTAAAAGGAAATTATGAAAAAGACAAAGATTTTCTGTGCAAGGAGAAAAGAACAGAGAGCAACCAAGCAATCCTAAAAGAAAAGACATCTTATGTTCACTAATGGGGTATCAATCCTTTGAAGTATTTTGACACGTCAAATACTGAAAAAGTTAAAAAAACTATTTCTAAACTGTTTGTTCAGCTCCTTATGTGATGTGGTTAATATATTCTGCTGATATTACCTATGTAAAGTGAAAAATTACTCAATGAAGAGTGAAGTGAATGTATACATGTATCTAGTAGCTGGTTATAAATTAACAAGATTAATGCTGTTATTTATTTGGTACAATTACCTGAGGATTTCAGGCACATCCAGAAAAACCAAGAATCTTACCTGCTGAAAATTAAAAAATTAAACGGAATACACTTTTTAAAAACAAAACAAAAAACTCCACAAAAACTACAAAAAACCCCAAAATGCAGACTAAAGGAACTGAGAGAAAATGTATGACAGAAGATGCCCTGAAACAGTGTATTTTCAAAGATATAACATCCTCACAGAAGCCTACATGGCTAAGATTCTTTAGCCTTACATATACTTGTGGGGTAAAGTTGCATTTTGTCATCTCTCTTTTAGTTATCAGTATTTGGGACTTCATTACATGTGACATGAACAACTCATGACATTAAAAATGTAAGGGTAAGTTTGCAGACAATCTGAAAAGTCACAGGTTTACATCCTAGCAGGGAGCTGAGCAACACAGGAGAGTAGGAACTAGTAGGAAAGCAGCCTCAGTTCTCTGTTGGATTGGCACCTTTTGTGATCTTCTGTCAAGGCTGGCACTGAGCACACCAGCTTGGCAACTGCCAGCTGTTGGCAGTTGAAATTTCTAGGACCAAATTAGGGTCTTCTGGTCTATCTACAGTGAATATTTTGCAACTCAAGTTTCTAATTCTTCTGGGGTTTTTTTAGAAAAGGAGGTTACTTGTAATGATTGATTTCATTCCAGAGTGCTTGAAAGAAGGATGCTGGAACTGAATGACTCCAACTCCACTGTCACCCCAAACCCACCATCATGCTTGATAGCACAAGAACAAAAGGTAATGTTTCAGTTTAGCCACAGGCGCAGACTAAACACACAAGGAATAATTTCATAGCAAGCTCAAAATTTCACAGCAGAAAAATGAGATGAGAAGATGCTGAAACAACTATGCTCTCTTTTTCCACAACCTGACCAGGAGAAAGGATGTGGAAAAAAGGGATGTAAATAATGCAAATAGAAAATGGTTCTTTCAACCCAATAGATAAAGCAGAACAGCATACCTGGTAACTACACATGGAGACTAGTAAACATCCACACTGTCAGATCTGAGGTCACTGTCCCAGTCAAAGCTCTGAGCCAGCAAAAGAAACTTACAGGGAACAAATAAAAGCCATGGGAAACAGATAAATTTAAATTTTATCTTTTCTAGTTCAATTAACAGAACTAAGGTTTGAGAGTATTGATGTTTAGAGATGGGGAAGAAGGAGATAGAAGTAGGAGGAGTTACAGGAGAAATCTTAATAATATCCGAATAAATTTTTATTTATGAAAGGACAATTAATTAATGCCACACCGACACGTATCACAGAGATGCATTATCCCAGAGAGCAGCAATTCTTGGGGGTTTTAAAATTTGCTTAAAAACAGAATACAAGTTTCAGTATCTGGCTCCATCACTGTGATTTTTTCCTGACGACTACCTCATTGGAACTTAGATTAGAAAGCATTTCAACTTGTGTTTGATGCTTCTCAAACTTGTATAGAACATCTGTAAGAAGAGTCTGGCTCTGTCTGCTCTGGACCTTCCCATTAGTTAGCTAACAGACCAGTATAATCACTCATGAGGCTACTATTCCTAGCCTTGAACATACCCAGTTCTCTCCAAGCCTCCTTCTATGTCATGTGCTGTAGCACTTAGTCATCTTGCCAGCTGGTCTGCTGGACTCACTCCATTATCCCCATGTCTTTCTTCTACCCGGAAGCCCCAAACTAGACCATACTATAGATGCAGCCTCACAAGTGTCAACTAGAGGGAAACAACCGCTCCTCTTGACCTGCTAGCTGTGCTTCTACTAACATAGCCCAATATGCATTTGGCTTTCTCCCCAGTAAGGTGATACTGTTGACTCAAGTTCAACTTGTCCTCAGCCACCTCTTGGTCCTTCTTTGTAAACCAGCCTTCTAACCAGTTAGCACTCACCTGGTACAGATGCATGGGTTATTCAACCCAAGCTGCAGAGCTTTACACTTGCTTTTATTTAACTTCATAAGGTTTCTGCCAGTTTGTTTTGTCAGCCTGTCAAAGTCACCTTAAATAGGAGTCCTGCCCTCCAGCATATACTCTCCACAACCACTCCCTTCAGTTTGCTATCATCCATGAAGTTTTTGGAGGCGTACTGCATCTCATCACCCACATAATTAAAAAGACATTAAACAGTGTTGATTCCCCTCTAAGCCATCTCATCACTGAAGGCAATCAGGTTGGTCAGGCATGATTTGTCCTTGTATATCCATACTGGCTATTCCCTATGACTTGCTTGTCCTTCAGATGTTTGGAGAAGGCTTTCAGGAGGATCTGCTCCAAAAACTTCCTAGTGCATAAAGTTATACTGACTGGCCTGCAACTCCCTGGATCTTCATTCTCATCCTACTTGAAGATGGGTGCTATGCTTGCCAGTCTTGAGGAACTAACCCTGACAGCCATGCATTAGCTTTTGAAGTTGATAGAAAGAGTCTTTGCTATGACATCAGCTGGCTCCCTCACCAACCTTGTAGGCTTCTGATCTGATCCCATCAACTTGCATATTTCTAATTTGTTTAAATGGTCTGTAACTTGGTCTTCCACTTCTGTGGGTAATGGTTCACTCCATCAGACTCTGCCACTATGCTTCAGGATCTGAAAGGAGTCCCTATCAGTAACAAAGGAGGAAAAGAAGCTAATGAGCTACTCATCCTTTTCAGTGACCTTTTAAGAAGGTTTCCTGTCCAATTGAGTTCTCTGTAAACTACTGCATTATTGCTGACTCCAGGATCTGCTAAAGTATTTGGTACTGTCAGTTACAGAAATTTGCACCAAAACTATTTTATCATGAACACATAACTTCACTGTCTGTCCACATACTTACTTGGCTTTGAGAGTTTTAAGAGAAATAAAAATATAGCCATTTGAGGGGATAATTTTTTTTCACAGTAGTTAGCCATTAAAGAAGAAAAATAACCTTCAGATTTTATTCCTTTGACTAAACATGATGTGACACATATGGGTTAGTGAAAATGTTTAATGTTGCATGAAGTTTGAATGATATTTTCAGTTCATCTTCTGATGGTGACACATTTGGTATTTTGTTAACATTGGGATATATGAACAGAAAGACATGCTTTAAAACATTTTCTTAAAATTGTGACATTTCAAATAGCAAAAAGCCTTCTTTTTGTTATTTCTGAAAAAAGCAAATCTCTCAGCATATTTGACTTGGAGCACTGTTCAGAATTCACAGAATACTGTTGGCATACAAACATCCTCCCTATAGCCAGTCATGTGTATTCCTAGTGCTACCTCATTTTGAATCCCCACAGGAAAATTTGCTTTGTGAACACATGTACTGAAAACAGAGCAATAAAACACAAAGAAAGGCAACTCATCAATGTTTTAAGTAATTAAATTAATTTCAGCAGGTAATAGGAAAGAAATCAGATCAGGCGAGACTGCAGAAAAGGGAGAGTTCTGAGATGATGTACAGCTGTGAATAATCTTCCTTTGTTAAGACGCTGTGAAATGAGGCAAGAAAAGAGGATCTTTAACAGAAATGCTACAGATTCCACTTCAAACAGAGGAACAAAGCTCTGACAATCACTACACCTAAAGCAAATCTGAAAGACTATGGCAGCGACCTGTTTTAAGGAAAGACACAGTTCTGTTTTGTGCCCTGCTCAAAGTCTCATGCCTTCATTTCTTCTCTTCTCCACTATCATCTCTAAGTTGCCTTACTTCTCTTTGCTCACAAGGAAAAGACAACTCCTGCAAGCAGAGAACTAATTAGAATTAAATTAGAATTAATTAGAATAAGAATTCTAAGTAGAATTACAGGAAACATTACACAGAAAGCAACTATTACAGGTTGTTATTTTTTAGAGATGACCAAGGAAATTGAATCGGAAATTTCTTTAAGCATTATGTATTTGGTTCCACTGAGCTTAAACTTAAACTAACCATTGCTGACTCGACATGCTTGAAATTTTTCTCATTTCCTGATGTGGTTAATGACCAGCATGGTGGCAGAATGAAGAACTCAGTCTTCTGAATGTATGAAACAGTCACACTTCCAGAGAAATTTCTTCTGACTACTCAGGCACTTTCTCAGTTCTCACATGCACACCTTCTTGGAGACACAGTATATGATGCTGTGTATAATGGTATACTGAAAAACCTACAGGTACTATAGACTATATGCCTGTAACTAAGTACTATGCTCTTTTGGTTGTTTTTTTTTTAACAATTACTGATTAGTGTCCTAAGTTTCCTGTATTAACTTTCTATGCAAGACTCTCTGTCCTTTTCTTATAGAAGGATGGTATGTTTAAAATATTTCTTGGTTGTTGTGTTCTGTTTAATGTAAATTTAGGACTCTGGAAAAAAAAGACTGAAATAATCCCCTCAGATTTATTATTTTGTTTTTACTTTGATTTTATAAGGCTACACTTGAATTGCTACACTGACACATGGACATTCACAGCTGACTTTTATCTGGACTCATGCCATCAGCCTGTAATCATCTAATCACTAAGCCACTTCACTGTGCGGAAATAAGGTTTACAGTTTGGGGCTTTTTTATTACTTCCTATTGCATCAAATTCTCTTTGGTATACCAAAGAATCCAGAAAACTTCCTTATCTTAAAATCTGGATTACTTCTTTCAAAAGATGACAGGCAGCACAATTAACCATGTGATGTAAACTTATAAAATCTGACACTGGAAAGCAGGATACTAAAAGACAAGCCTCCTGCAGGAGGCCTCCTGTCCTACTGTTCCAGCTAATTTTCCATTTCAGTGCTATACAACATAGATAAATGTGTAACAGATAAATAGCTGTTTGCTCCAGAATTTGAAGTGAGAAGTCTTGCTTTTGTTTTCTCAATATAGCTCATTCTTTCCTTGAAAAGCTGCTCACTGTAGCACATGATTTTGTCTTGTAATCTTTTCCCAGTCAACTTTGGTGACATGTATTTGTAAGAACCACTTAAAAGAACTGTTGCATGTGACTTCATAGTATTTTTGTCTTTTTCACTGCTGCAGGTAATGACACCAGAGTAGTGTTATTTGGATTGTTACTCTTGAACTTGGCAACGGATAGTTCTTTATGTAAACATGTCATCAACAGGGATGCTTAACAAAAAGTCCTAATGGAAAACTGCTTTAATCCCCATGCCTTCCAAGACTATTTTATTTACTATGAATCAGTATGATATCTACTCCAAGACCTTAGACTTGTGAGCAGTAAGCACGTGCTGTAACAGCAACAGTGATGTGGATTACACTATTCCGTTCTGATCCAATTAATATATCAGCAGGACAAGATGATGAAAGCTAAACAGACAGATTAGAAAATTCAGAGGTTTTGTACTGATTACAGTAAGCAAAGCTATTCTTGATGAGAAGAGATACAATTCAGAGAATTTCTTCCTGTTTCAAGAAGACAGACACACCTAACAGGTTTTTTCACATACCCAGTGATTTTCCAGCAAAACCCATTTTCTTTCATAAATAAAATAACTGCTTTACACCACTAAGAGAAAAATAAGTTATGGCTCCCATAGTAGCTTCCAATGTAGCTTCCACAGAACAGCTATTTCTTCCTATGTTGCAGTTAACAGTAATTAGACAAACACTGAAATGCATAGGAAAGAAAATAAGTGGTCCTGCAACCCCTGTAATTTTCCTGCTTGTCCTTAGGAGAATCTTTCCTTTGTGTTTCTGGCCAGAAGGGACTGTGTAGTTCCAAAAGCAGTCATTCCATCTTTTCCCTTTACACTAGTGGTTTGTTTTAACAAATATATTAAAACCTCAGCAACTAGCCACCATACCGATGAATTTTTAAAAATGAGGGGAAAAAAACAAACAAAAAATCCACCAAGAAACTATGAAGACAGAATGGATCACTTCTTCACTGCCTTAACAGAAAACTCTTCAAAGATCTTAACACTTGGCCAACTCAACCTGCAGTCATATTTTCACTAGATAAATTTTACAGTATGCTCTACAGAACAGAAATAAAAGATATTGTTACATTGTTTGGGGAAAGAGAAATCATGCCAGGTCTCAAAAAAACCACACCCACATTACACCCTAAATATAGTTCTCCCTCACGTTCATCAGGAAGTGCAGGTATTGATAGGCTCTACAGACAAAGGGATTGAAGCATAAATATCTTTAACATATGGATTCCATAACATTTAGAACTTTACCAGCCAGACTTCACTCACTGTGGCAACTGTCAAATACAGACTACTCCACAGAGGTCCTGTTTGTGCAAGAAAGGACACTGTGTGCATTTCAGAGCAGAATGCTCACAGGGCAGAGAAGCTTCCTGGCAGTTCCGTTCTTCAGGATCTAAAGCACGCAGGTCATTCAAGGACAGCCCTCTTCTCCCCAACAATTACAAGTATGCCAGTACAACACACTGAATACAGAAGGTATTGATGGACAACAACATGATTAACTTCCCATCTTTTTCCAGTTTGTGGGAGGAAGGAAATTATGGAGCCAAGGCCACAAGTGTAACATCTATGCCAAACCAAGGTCAGAACGCCAACACAATTTAAAGGCGTCAGCAGCATCGCAGCATCGTGGGATTTCACTCACCACCACATTTTTCACAGTGTTAATCAGGAAGAGAAAAGTCAGATCTTGGTCAATAACTCAGAACTTTAGTCACTAAGTAGTGGCTTTCTGGGCAAAGAACTTTCCTGAAACAATTATAATAGTTCCCTCATCAGGAGTCATGGATGCTTTCTACCAAATAGACTTTATCAACAATTACAAGAATTCCAAACGGTTTCCGAGAATTTCAGAGGAAACAGGGGGTCATAAGATAATGTACTCTGACTTGTATTATGTAGGCCATAGATATTTCCTCCTAACAACTCTACTGAAATCCCAAAATCTGTGTTTAGTAACTTCTTTTAAAATATAAAAATAGAAAAATTGAGCCATGACTGAAAGACTTCAAAACATGTTGTTTCTTTACAGGGTTTTGTCAGTAACTCATCACTTTGTGCCTTTATCTAATTTTCCTATTACTAATTTACTCGTTTAATCCTCAGCCCTAGGTTCTTTCTGACAGCACAACACACCAAGACCACACTAAAACTAGTTCTGTGACATCACTGACAATTCTCAGACACAGATGCAATGATAAAAATCCAACAGTTAAAAGTATGTATGACTAGTATTTTAGAGGAACCAGTTTTGCACTCGACAGTATGTATCAGAAAATATGGCTAATGTTCAATCTTTTTTCTTCTTGAAGTAACGATAAACCAAATAATATTTAAAATGTCTTGCTTCAGCTTGCTGTTATTGTAACTTTTACCCTTGAAAGGATTCATGGGTAAATCTTATCCCTTCTTCCCTGTGCACTACAACATTGCTTTACAGTGGTTTGATATACATTTTTTCTTTACATGCACCTTATCCAACCCATCCTCCTACACAGACTTAATAAAATCTCTGATCTTCTATTTGTAGATCATATAATCTGACGTGCAATCTTCTGTGCAATCTTAATTATAGAAAAATAGACAACAGTCTTATAAACATCCTTATGAAGAGTGAATACTGACCTTGAGGTGAGGCTGAAGGAAGCAGCAAATCCAGGAAGGAGATGTGAAAGAAAAAGAGTTAGAGTTTGTGAAAATAGTGTCCAGAGATAAGGCAGTTCAAGAATACAGGACAAAATAAGCAGATATAAATCAGGTAATGACACACAGAGACACAATCCTTCACAAACACAGAGCTGCACATTTTATAGACATCAAATAAATAATTAAAAAAAATGGACCTTTACATTAGATTACACCATTTCACTTAGAGGCAGCTTTCTGTAGAGAAAATAGTCTCCAGTGCATAACAGTTCTTGGAAAAGGGAATAAGCGAAGTGTAGAAAATTCCGGATTTACATCTTATTATTAGCAAGTACCCTTCTTCCAAAATCCTAATTAAAATTCTGAAAATGCAGAGTTCAACCCTCTGAGGTTAACCCTAATCTGTTCCTTTATGCCATCTTCTAGAGGTTTATTTTCTCTCCATGAGCAAGACACATTTTCTTCACTTTTCCTGCAGATGAACCAGACTTGTCACAAGCAAATAAATACAGAAGGGAGAAAAACCCCAACCATGGAGTAAAGTCTTCAAGACCTGAAGACTTGTCAAAAATAAAAATTAATCTTTCTTAATTTTGACATTGAAGTCACCCTTCCTCTTCTTCCTGCGTTGTTGTGGTCTTAATTCTCCCACATGAGGTGCAATCTAAAAACAATAATGACCAAACAGGTACATTTTGACAGTTCTCTCCAACATTGTTCAGTAGCAGAATTGACCAATGCTGGAGTTCCCTGTATGACATGAGGTCCCATAGGTTCATTATTGCTTTTTTTTTTTTCCCCCAAATATCTCCAATATCTTTTCATAGGCATCTGTTGTCAATTTCACTGATAACAGCAAGGCAAGCCAACAAGGAGCCATGAATACAGATCTCTTCCATCTGATTTTAACCTTTATTCTTTTTTTCAGGCAATAGAAGAGAAAAAAAGTATATGTCCTGTCCAAAATGGCAACTCGGCTTCTACAACATATGTTGTATTTCTCTCATGGCAAAATTTCACTCTAAAAAGGCAGGATATGGTCTGGAGAAAAGTATTTCTATACAATAGGCTAATTGCTGTATGTTTTATTACCCTTAATATATGGAACTATGTAAGTGAAATTCAAAGACCTTATTTCTGGCATAAATTTTACAAACAACAATGTAGGATGCTGAATCTGTACAAGCAGCAGTTTCAGAGTGAGGTACAGCTTAGAAGTGATTGTTGGTCTGTAACAGATAAACTAATACAAAAATACTTTGGCTTTTAAACTAACATTCTTCAAGACAAGTTCTTAAAGGACAGCTGTTTCAAGAGTGTGTTATTTGGGGATTTTGGGAAAGATGAGATTTGAAAAATGCCAAATACATCTCAGTGTTCGATCTCGATGTAAGCTATAATGTTCCAAAAGCCTCAGTTAATTAACATAGAAAAGTTAATAATTCTGACTGAAATCTAAGAGCACGTGCTCTACGTTGAGCTAGAGAGCTATGATTGGTCAAACAAATTAAACAGTACAGAACAAAAAAGTGAAAATAAACACTTGGTTAGATATGGGAATAAATAAGCTAAGGGGGAATTTTTTTTTACTTTTTAACAACTGATACTGAATTTATATTATGAAAATTTATGACTTTTTATTTTGTGCTTCAGGGACCCTTTGTAGTTCCTGGTTCTACTGCAGTGATGTTTTAATATTGTTTCTCCAATTTAACAGTGAAAAAAGTTAAGGCTAAAATTCAGAATAGCCCTGTAGAATTTGAATGAACTTTACTGTTCTTTTAACTGCTATGAAAGCTAACATCTTTTGCTGGCACAAGAAGGAGGCAAAACAATACCTGAAACATTATGCTGAGATCACTTGCAATTTTGTGTATGCTACAGAAACATAATTTAGCCAGCTGCACAGGATTTGAATGAAGAATAATTACTGCTACATCTTCATTTTGTCATGGAATCAATTCTTTCTTCCAGAGAAAAATACAGTTTGTGTAATTGCTAGCTCCTTTTCCCATGTTTTTTTAGAGAGGTCCAAAATTATTTTTTAAAATGTGGCTTTTTTAGAATAATCATAACACTTATCCAAACAAAAACGAGGAATATGTTTGAAAGGACATTAAAATTAGAAAAAATCTGGAACAGTCTATCACTTCACTATCACTCAACCAAAAATGAGGCAGACACCAGAAAGTGCTGACTACAAGGAAGTGAATAGAGATCTGCTACAAACTGGAGGTGAAGCCTTAGAGCATGGGGCTACATCAGTGAAATTGAGCAGAGGAGCACAGCAAGCACCTGCCCCAGAAAGCAGCCCCAAGCAAGCAGGATTGGATATGTACCAAGACATGCTCATTACAGAGTAAGATAATTTTTAGTTTGCACTGCTGCATTCCTTACAAGATCCAGCAGAATCATGTCTGCCCAGCCCCATTTACTGCACACTCCGATGCAACAGTCACACAGGGAGACAATAGTATTGTAACACCAAATGGTAGCCTCGGAGAAACCCATTTTCTTTTAAAATGCCATCTCATTAATTTTAAAGATATAGCCAACTTAAATCTGATCGCTGGGTGCAGATCAAAGAAGTTGGTGAGGTGTGAACATGTTAGTATTTTAATTAAGAAATATATTTATTTTAAAAGCTGTTGATTACTCCAGCTCTAATTTTTTCCACTTGCTTGTATATTCTAGGGAGTAGAAGGAGTCTGCTGCACTAGTCTCAGAAGTACTTAAGGAAGAAGTTTATGTAACAATTTCTGATCAACATTTGAATTCCACTTGTTTGGCAGTGAATGATTGTGTATATTTACTACTTTGTCATTCCTTTAAAGCAGTCTGACAGGGAATAATGCACATTTGATCTACCTTGTGTCAGTCAAAGCAGAAAGACTATGATTATCACCTTTGACACTATTTATTGGTAAAAAGAATGACGGCTGGTCTTTTCTTTTTTATTGATATTTAGAGGGATGGGGAAGCAATGGAGAGACAGAAAGAAAGAAGGTTTGTGTGCATATGCATGTGCACATGCATGCATGGATCTAAGAGCACAAACATAATGACAGACAGTCACAGAGCACTAACATTGCTATTTAACCAGCTTAGTGGTGATTACTGAATTTTCCTTTTGTTACTGTACTCCAGTACTGTATGTGGATCTGACACTTTTATTTTTACTGTATCAGTTGTATGAAAGGGGGGGTTGGTGGTTTGGGGTTTTTTTGTTTGTTTGTTTTTACTCTTTACATACTGGCTTGTGAGTACAGATACCCTCAAAATGTTGACTAAAACAAAGCTATAAAACAGCTTTTGAAGAGATTAGACAAGGCAGGTAACAATTAAATTTTAGTATGAAAATTACGGTTATTATTTACATTATGTTATTTGTCCTCTGGTTTTCTAATTGTTTTAATTATATCATAGCTCTTACACTCCACTGATCTAGCAGTTGGAATAGGAGATAACCTGCTAAATAGACCCATCATTGCTGCAATGCAAGGAGAGTCTAAATCGTTGGATGACAGCTCTTATATTCATCACAGAAAACAGACTTAGGCATGAGAGAGAATGCCTGATAACCACCTTGATTTAA
>NW_009952873.1:1886928-1907146 GCF_000747805.2 Chaetura pelagica | reverse complement strand
AGAGAATCTTTCAAAAAAGGCCACAATAAGTGCTTCTCATTATGCTAAGTATTTTGCCTACAAGAAATCTGGGGATGGATATTTTACAAGGGCATGTAGCAAGAGGTCAAGGGGCAATGTATTTAAACTGGAAGAGGGGAGATTTCCATTAGACATTAGGAGGAAATTGTTCACTTTGAGATGGTGAGACACTGGAACAGGTTGCCCAGAGACGCTGTGGAGACTCCGCCCCTGGAAATGTCCAAGGGCAGGATGGATGGGGCTTTGAGCAACCTGGTCTAGGGGGTGGTGCCCATGCAGGGGGGTTTGAACAATGTGATCTTTGAAGACCCAAAAGCATTTTATGATTCTATGATTTTTCTAGTGTAGGGTCCTTCTTGGAGGATCAAAGATCAGATCCTTAGTCTTGGATTAAAAGACAAGCCAAGCTTTCTGGTGAATTTAACAAAGGAAGTCAGTCTCCACTTTGTTCCATAGAGATTAATCACTCTGTTTAATAGTGTCAGTCCTGCCTGCTTGGACATGGAAATAATACTAGGTCAAATACCCAGGCTTAGGAGGTTCACTGATGGGATAACACAGTAAGCTCGTTCAACCAAAGCCTACACTAGCCCTGACCTTTCACCACGTTAAGGGCTGGACTAATTGGGGTTCTTTGACCTTGCTTTTTAGAACAGCTGTTTCTGCAATACCACAAAGTGTCAGTTTCTCCCAAAACACAGGAAAAAGGAAAGAATGGGAAATAAAGGACAGCTGAATAGAGAGCAAATGGAGAAAGGATAACCCATCATATGAAAAAGGCGAGGATGGATTGAGGAGTCACCATAAAATCACTATGATGGCTTTTTTATCTGGTGTTCTCTACAGATGGCTTTACAATTACCGGCAGTGTTTCTCTCTCTCTTTTCTTTTCTTAGATGTAGGCTTCAAAAGTGATTAGTGAGTTTGAGTGTTGATCTTAAGGCACTTTAACAAAGGTTGACTTTCAGAAGGCAGACACTTGCTTCTGAAAACCAGCAGACGTTCAACCATCTGAAGTTAAATATCTGTTTGTAAAGGTGCCTGCATCTTAATGTCTTATCTGTTTAGAGCACTTATGTTGATATAAAATGTATTATTCTTTTCCTCTGTGAACCTTGATGTGGGATTTCAGGTGTAGTATTAATTTTTGTATGAAGATAGAGCAAGACTGAGAGGAAAGAAATTACTTTTTAATTTCCTAGCTTGAAAATGATGAAAATCTTAATATTCAACAGATCTGTCTGCTCACAGGTGGAGCTGGACTAACTATGGGCCTGACTACTTCTTGCTTGCCAAATATTAACAAACTGTGCTGAAATTTTCCATGACTGGTGTCACTCAGGATTTTTTGGGGACAATTCCAGCTATGTCCTTCAAAGACAGAATTTTTATTGAAAAAAATTATTCATATAGTTGAAGACTGTATCACTTCACTGTGATACATAGATTCACGTAAGAAGTGAATCTGAATTACATTGCAGTCTTCACTTTGGAATGTCCTAAAGTTTTGAGTGACTAATCTTACAATCTTAATATTCATTTAAGCTATGGATTTTTGAGGGAAGCAGACAAGAAACACAACAGCAACAACAAATTCTGCCTTGTAATAATACCATGCAACCATGACATAAATACATTTGATTTAATGATTTACAGTACCAAAATGGATTAAAGTATTTTAAAGAAATACCTATTGTTTCAGTTTTTCTATGCCTGACTCAGAGTTCAATTTAATTTTGAAGGACTTCAATGAGTTATAATAGTACAGAATTACAGTCATACCATCTCTCAAGGTTAACTTCGATAGTGATGACTATGACTTTACTGACGCCTTTTGTTCTTCAATTTGACAGTGGCCTTTTTACTTTAAATTACTTCTGTGCCCTCATGTGGTTCTTGTTTAGGAACTCTCTAAAAAATTATTCAAAAATTCACACAGACAACCAACTTGAAAACCAAAGACAGTTATTATAAGATACTTTTAAGAATTATAAGTTATTATAAGATAGTGGTTTGAAAATACCTATTTCACCTTCAAATTGCTTACTTAAGATGAGGGCACAATTTGCTAGTATAGTTTCCTTCACACTGTTCTAGGAAACTATAAAGTTGATAGAACATGCAGTTAATTCCTCTCACCCTCTATCCTTCACAGACCACTACACAAACATAGCAACGTCTTAATGACACAGAGTAAGATTCTTCCATCTACTGTCTATATTTTTTCAGCACTTACCCTATGCTTTTTAATCCTTTATTTATTGTTGAGAAGAAATATTTAAGATTGGGAGTACAACTCTCGGCTGCTACACATCAAAATTTTGATGGTTTCTTCTTTAATAGGGCATCCTTAAATTCTTTTTAGAAAAACTCCCCAAAATCTCCCTCTTAAAATAGGCATCAGTTCCAACTGTCCTTAACAGGACTGCTGGTACTCCAAAGCTGAGCTCTGTCTTCCTTGTTCCCAAATCAAAGTCATGTTTCCTTCAGGAAAAAAAAGGCAGTGCCCTATGTCCTCACAAGGACTACCTATCATACATGGTCAGCATGCCAAATGAAAACCTATTTCAAGTCTGCAACCCAAATCAGGACTTCCATATGTATTCACTCAGTGCTTCTTTCTTAAGCAACATATACTGACTGCCACCTCTCAAGCACCAAGTCGGTTCTTATTGCAGAATATATGCACACAAATACCTCTACGTGTAAAATACCCATTTGAAGGCTGTGATGCCCATGTCTGACATGATTAGCATTCTTTTTCTTTTTTTTTTTTTCTTTTTCTTAGGACAAGATAATAATCACAATAAAACTCAAGAATAAGGCAATACTGACCTCTATCAATGACACATTTTAGAACACTTGAGTTTTAGCTGGCTCAGGCAGAATTGATAGCAGAGATTAGAACCAACGGTAAAACACAGCAACAGAATTAGAATGAAAAGCAACAGCTTCCATCAAGTTTAAATCAGGGAGAATAGCAGCAAACCTCCTTTGGACTGTGGTCATAACCACTGTGACACGAGTTGAATGCAGAGACTGTTAGAGCTTGTATTTGGCATAACTAGTTCCTGTTTGACCTAAGAAAAAAAGCGTAATTGCAGCAGACCCAAACAGCAGCAGCAGCAGCAGCCGGGCAGCCAGCGGTGACATTCCACCCGGTAGGAAACAGAAGCCTTATAGAGCACTCACTTTCCCAGGAAGTCCCACACTAACCCCCCTACGTGTTGCGGTGCAGGGACCGACACCTGGTAGGGAAGGTGCAATTTGCGGGAGGCGTGCTTGCTGAGAAAAGGCATAGTCAACAAAACCCCCGCACGCACGGTGAAAACAAAACAACTCGTGGAACCAGGACGTGACAGTACAAAGGGAAAGAAAAAGCAAGGAAGGGGACAAAACGCAAAATTAAAAGTTACAGAGAGACAGGAGGTTATGGAAGGGCAATACAAAAAGCAAACAGTTAGTTACAAAGAAAGTTAGCAACCAGACAGCTACAAAACCCTCTACACCACCACAATCCAGGGACAGAAAGAGAATTTATAGGGCTGTTCACCCACAGAAGAAATGTGAACTTATGGTCCACCTTCCCGTAAGAAAAAGTAAGATCCTACCCACAGAGAATGTAAATTAATGAGGTTGTGCTTTCAATCTTATGTTGATTCAAGTATTTTTCAAACTTTTGCATAGCATGCACCATATTTAACACATTATTTTTTGATATCTTGCCTCCCAATTGACAGCTGAAAAGGTCCCCTACTCAGAAATAGCAACAGTTACCAAAGAGCAGAAGCATTTCCCTCTTGATTTTAATTTGAACTGAAGGCAGCTTTGCCATCATTGAAAATGCTTATGAGAACAGCTTTTCATTTCTTTTTCCTCTGCTTTTATCTTTTCTCCTCCTCTTTTCCTCTATACATACCTCCCTAATAGGTGACTAACTTCTTCTCTTCTATGGAAGACAATGTCTCCTGACAGTGGTCTACTTGTCCCAGATAACAAGCATAAGGAGAAACTTGAGGAAGAGACTCTTTTGGAAAATGCAATTTTTTTTTAGTACAGTTATTCCTTGAATGTGACTTGTTTCTTCTCCTCTTGCTCTACATGGAATTATTTATTCTTTCCAGGAAACCAAGACTCTAGCTCTAAAACATCCTTGTAACATGCCCAGATACATCAGTTCAGCCATGAAAGCATACTTTATAAACAAGCATAGTAGATAAAACCAGGACCAACCTATAAGTTTAAGAGGGTTGTTAACATCTCTGTTTTGTGTAGATCACAAGGAGAAAGCAAGTTTCCAGAGAAGATGGGGTTGAGGGAGCAGTTGAAACAAACTAAGGCCAAATAAAAATTTCAACAATTCTTCAGAAAAAGAGAAATTGATAGTCAAAACCTCACTGCAAAGTATCTGAAACCCTGTGTCTTTTTCTCCAGTGCTGTGATTGTATTACAGTTCCACATGAAAAATCATTCCAGGTGTTGATATTTTGCTAATGCACCACACTAACAATATGCACCTTAGGTGTCTACATCTTGAAGACCTTTTCCATTTTCATTTCCACCTACAGTGATTCAAGAATGTGAATATTCTTAGATTTTTTTCCCCCTCTTGATTTACATGGCTGCTGGCAATCACATAATAACAAAAGTAGCCTTTTCTTTGACATAGCTGAAAAAAATACTCTAATTACTAGCAAAAAAAAAAAAAAAAAGAAAACATATTCTATGTTATCTTGGTACTGCTAGAAAAGATGACAGTCAAGAAGAGGACGACTCCCTTTTTTGTTACTTTTTAGGAGTGAAAATCAGGTGGTAAGAAAGAATGAAGAGTCAAAGTATTCACCAAATTGCTAGGGAATGATGTCCAGTCACTTGGGGTCTTGGGGTTTTTATGCTGTCATTGATACAGTAAGTGTTTGGTCTGCAACTGAAACAGCAAGAAACTACCCCTGTACACATGAAAAACAGTAACTGCTTTGCAGATCTCCTGAACTGCATCTTTCAAAATAAAAAGTTCCTTTCTAGCTCTTTGGACACTGGGTGTCAATGCATTTATCTGTAATGGAGAAGGGGGCCCATCTTAATTTCGCTTCTGTGTGTTTTGGTTTTTTTGTTGTTTGTTTTTAGCTTGTTTGGGGTTTTTTTGTTGTTGTTCCTTTCTAGACTATAAACTCCTTTGATTATTGGCCATTTATGTGTGTTTACTCAGAGGTTGATACTTCCAGTCCCAATCTTGATTACAATTTCTGAATGCTAATGTAATGAAAAAATCCTACTTCCATTAAAGGCTTGCACAAGAAAGCCCTCTTCTTGCCATTCCAGTCTCTGCTAGGAATCAGGTTGAGGAAATGATTAATATTTTTTACTTGTTTTTCCAAAACAGTAATTTCTTCTGCACTCATAAAAAGCTAAGGCACTATGAACATATTTCTTCCCCACACCTTATTCCTAACAGAAGTTTGCTGCTCATGACCTGATCCCTAGTCAACCTGCATGCTCTTAAGATGGTGAACTCCACACCGCTAAGGGACTGAAAAAAATCACACAGGCAAATATGACTTGTAACTGCTATTTAACTTTTTCATGCCTACACTAAATGTACCTACTCTATCAAACTATTGCCTGAAAGTTCTGGTGAATATATAGTTTATCAATGGGCTGAAAGTTGTATCACTTAGAAAAAAACAGGGAAGACATACCCTTATTTTTGGGTGTTCAAGCTTACACTATAGGTATACCAAATTTTGGTTAAATAAAACAACTTAAAGAAAACTAACAGCATGCTGCTTACAATCACAAAGAGAGAAGAAACCCAGCTGACAAGTTGAACTGTTCCACAGCTCTTGTCACTTGCAAAGAAACAAGAATAGACTTCTTAGAAAAAAGTTTTTAAAGTAATTCAGAGGTACCCATAATTTGACAATCATCAAGCCAATGAACAGTAACAATTGCCATGATGCAGAACCTGAAATGTCCTCTACTCAGTTCCCCTAATCTTCCTGACGCTAAATGCAGAGCAGTTAAATAGTGATAGGATAGAAAACAGAAAGACTATTCTGGCACAAAGCAATTAGAAATAAGAAAATTTCCATCTTGCTGTTCCAAGTTAGTGATTCTTCACTGAGAATTGTAAAAGAAAATCCGCAAACAGAAATTCCCTCTTGGGCCACTGTAAGGTAACAAAATGGCAGAAAACAGATTCTGTTTCCAGTCTTTCCCAGTATCTACTATTGATAATTGTGATGCAAACATCATGGAATCATTATGATTTTTGTTTGGGACATTAAAGTCTAGAAAAATTACCTGAGCTTCCTGGCTCAACAGGAAGATGGAAAATGCTGAAAAGTGCTGAATCACATTTTGTCTGTCCAAAAGCAAAATTGTTAATTCAGCTTCATATGAGCCAAATTTTACCTGTGTCCCTACCATTATAAAAAAATTTCAATGCCACCAGTTACCTCAGTAACTGATATCACAAGCTCTTAAGCCCATTTTACTTGTTCGTTTTTTGGAGAACAGTGCCTGAGGAGTTTATCAAATGAAAAGAACAAATTGTTCTGCAAACACACCACAATATTGTTAGCTTTTCTTATCACCTCCATGCCCTCACAGCTCTATCTACCCTTCTAGTTCTCTCTGTATCAGCCCTATTTTTGAGCAGCCAGGTAATGAAAGCACAAGTAAGACACCTTTTTGCTGAAAATCTACCAAATAATGGAGTAATGGCAGAAAAACACTGAACACTTTCCCAAAATAGGCACTCCGAAGTTTTTAAGACAAGAAAAAGGGACTAAGTTATCTCTAACTTTAACCAGCTCCTTTGCTCCTCTAGTAACTTTATACCATTCTCACCTCTCCAGTTCGGCTATCTTCTTATCCTTATCATTCTTCTCATTTTCCATCTCTTTCAAGATTTCCAGAAGACGATCCACTTCAGCTTGAGCCTTGCTAGATTCTTCCCGATACCGCGTTACCTCCCTTTCCAGCTGCTGCATACGATCGCTCAGCTCTTGGCTGGACCTTGCCTCCAGTGTTGCCTCATGAGCCTGTGAGATAAATGTTCAAGAAAAACACTTCACTCACACTTTTGTATTTTACAGATACCATGACGACTTAAAAATGCTATCTGAAGATCTGTTTAAAAATGGCAAGACTAACTATTGCATGGAAATAAATATACAGGGAAATACTTTATAGGAAAAGAAAAATTCAGAAACAAATCAAGTATTTAAATCCAGAATAAAAAAAATAAGGTGTTTTTTTTTTTATCTGAAACAGCCAACATATGAAAAAAGTAAAAATACAAAAAAAGTTAAACTTCCTGGAAAGGAAGAAAAAAGAAAAGTATATGTGAGTGGGTATAAAAATGACCCACTTTACCCACAATACTTTGGACATTTTTATCTAGATAATCTAGAAAAACAAATCAGAGGTTAATAGCGTTCATTAGCTACATCAGTATGCAAAGTGTTAGATAGATTCACATAGATGATACTGATCTACAGAAGTCCTTGCTACTTATCTGAGCCCTACAGACTAGGACTAATATGAATATGGCTACTTACTGAAACTACCTTTGCTTAGGAAAAACAATTTTTAAAAATCAGGCTATGGGCACAAAAAGCATCAGAGGAGTACAGAGAAAATTACCCCAATTAAGAGGTGTTGTGTTTTTGTTTGGGGTTTTTTTATGGCTTGGTTTGCTATAAAAATCATTATTTATTAGTAAGATTAATCCAACAATACCCAAGCGTATTAAAGACAATGAAAAAGCAGTGTTTATGATAGAATGTAAACCAGCAGACTAAGGACTATCTTTTAATTCTCCCCCCTGCCCCTCTACTCTTGGATCTTCAACTGCTATTCAATATAAACTTCAGAATTGTTCAAATTTGATTCAGTGAATAGCAGGTTTGGTGGAGCTATATTGGCAGCCAAGACTGCCTGCAAACTCAAAGCCTTTCTCTTCTTTGAAACAAGCCTAAAACAGAAAACAAGACTACAGACTTTTCCCCCCGTGTGTACCTGCAGAAAGTTTTTTACAAGCTGCCAGCATTGTGCTCCATAGCACAGTAAATTTAAACCAAACAGTATAGGACTCTGTTGCTTTTAAAGGTAATTGGACAGAACTGCAGGAGCATAAAACTCAGGGTCAGAAGTTGCTGTTTCCCAAGAACCAAATGACAGCAAAAGTACACTTGGTTAAATCTGTTTAGTTATTCAGCAAAATGAGACTGAATGAAAATATCTGTTCATTGACCCCAACATTTTGCTTCTAAGTGTCTTGTTTTAAATTAGCTCCATTAAAACCAAGGCCACATTCTAGTGAAATCCAGGATAATGTCAGAGCAGAATATTCTAGAACTGAAGAACATCTTGATGCTGGTCTTTACTGGAAGTGTGATGTTGGGATGGATCTGGGTTTCCCCAATACTGGAACATTTCATGTTTCAGGGCCTTGGCCTTCCAGATCCTGAGTGTTGATGCTGTTTCGGTTTGTTTGTTGTTTTTTTTTTCTGAAGAAAGAATTCCAGAAAGCTGGAGGAGCTGCACAGTATTTTTATCCTAGGAAAAAATGCTTGGCAATGCCCAGGTCTCCCAGGCAGATCTCAGCAAGAGTGCCCGGTAAGCACAGATCCTGGAAGAGCAGAAACCTTTCCTGAGGCAATGTATTTTGGAAGTCTTAAAAGGCTCCTACTTCTGAGGGCCCTTCAATTCAAACCTCAGCACTCCTCTGCCACCAAGATTCAAGTCTGAAAAAATCCTGCCTCTGACTGAAACCTGGCTCCAAGTGCATCCCTGGTGAGCCTGGAAGCTTTGAGAAGCCTTTTGGAGTTAAAGTTGTCTACACTTCCAGATTCCTTACTGTCCCATAAGCACTTTGAATTATGCAGCCTTGGAAAGGGCTCTGCACTGCAAGTGGAAGTCTAATTAATGTATTGCCAAGGTAATACAGACTCCAGGAGGACATTGCAGCAATGAGACTGACAAGTGTGTCAGTTCCGTGAACAGCTGCAAGCATCAGGGAACATACTCTGCTGTGGGCATCAGTGGGTGTTCCTGAAATGTCTTACTGGGAATTCCAGCCTGCAGGAAATCTGAAATACTTAATTTCTTTTTCAACTATACTTAAATTTAAAACAAAAACTCTATCCTTCCCTCCTGAATACTATTTCGCAGGAACTGGGAATAGTGGTTTTTGGGGCACCTATATTCTCCTAAGAGACACTTTGTATAGAGTTAAGTCTGGTTTTCACCAGAGGCAGAGCCTGAATTCATCCGTACTGGATTTAGGTATGTTTCCAACATCTCAAATTGTTTGTTTTAATAAGTACTCTCCAGACACTTTAAAGTAATCCAGAATACATACTCAGATAAACAAGAAATTTATTTAAAATAAAGCAAAGCTAGGCTGTTATCCTGGATTACTAAACTCCCTAATTCAAATTATAACATCTAATGCAGTTCTACTGTCAGGACAGTTCTGATTTATATTACTTTGTGTTAATAAAAGCATCACCACAGCAACCCAAGAGACACTCCTGAGAAGAGGAAATCAATTTTCTTTTGTAGAAAATTAGCTAACAAGTCAGTGTGTCTGGTTCTTATAGAACGAGAGGGCTATTTACATGACATAAATTATTAGTTAAGACACATAACACATGTTATTTGTATATAATGCACATAAGTATGGATAGTTTCACCTAACACAAAGTGAGCGTTATGTGATATGGTGTAAACTGGAGACCACTTCCTGAGTTGTGAATTACTGACTGAGTGACTTCGGTCCATTTTGTGGCTTATGTACAAAATACGTGTTACTTGACCATATCTAAAATCCTACTGGATTAATTTATTGTATAGGAGAGAAAACCAATGCATTTAGAGGTTTCCCACAAACTCACATCAAGATCTGGAACAGATGAAATTGGCTACCTTCCCAATGCCACATTGTGCAAAATAATTCAGCAGTGGTTTTTTTTAATTGAAAAGAAAATTAAACACAAATAATGAATTCCTATATTCACAGTAAAAAAACAAAACACCAAACCAAGCAACCAAACAGTAAAACAAAAACAAAGAAGCAAACGCAACTTCCCTCACCTACCAAAGGTGTACAAAAATTCCAAAATCAGGTGGGAATTTCATTTTCAAAACATACATGACAAATGCACTAACAGTTTCTGCTGTACTAAGAGACTGTAAGCAGTGCATTTTGATAGATTCAACTTTCAGCTCTACCTGAGACAGCATTTCTAAATCTGCAACCTCTTCATATAGTTACAAACAAAAACTAAAATGTGTAGAATTATGATGAAAAACGAATAAATTTTAAAAGCAGCTTGCTTAGGGTAAAGGGAACATTGCACTTTCTCCTCAAATGAGAAATTAAAAACTTATGTCTACATTGAGTTTACCCGATAACAGGCTATTTTAAAAATCTTAACTGTTACTACTGACCCTGTCATTAGCTCTCCAGGTCTGCTCCCATGTGGGGTAAAACAATTGAATTTAAACTACTTTCAAGAGCACAATCAAACTTGCACATTTGATGCTGCACTGAGATGCAATAAGAAACACAGTCACGTTTTAGCTCAAAAGCAGCACCTTCTTAAGCTATGTTTTTATTAGCAAAACTCATCTGATCAGTATTAATTTTAACACTTTGTCAGTGTGAATTTAATTTGAAATTCTGAGTGGTTCAGGACTGAGAACAGTTTAAGCTTACTACTTAGTTTAATCTTACTACACTGGATATGCTCTCAAAGTTCTTTGCGGGGCTATAAACTAAGAGGTGGTTTAACAGCTTTCTGCTTTTCTGCTCTTAGCCATCATTTCCCATCTGGAATGTGGTAAGTGATGGGGTGAGTACTTCAGGTACCTAAAGAATAAAAGAAAGAGTGATTGTTCCTCAAATAAATGTACTATAACTTCTATTGCTTCCACATAAAATCAGTGGACAAAGCCAACTTCTACAACTAGAACAAAGATGGCCAATGTTTCACAGACATAACAACTATTTACAGATGGAAAGGAGAAGACGACAAAACACATTTAACAGATTTTTCTAAGTTGATATTTCTCATGCCAAAAAAGTCTTTACTAAGAGGAAAGGTGATCTTACACAGCTTAAATTGTGCCAGAAGCAGGGAAGAACACAATAGCACAATAGCACATCTAATTTAAAGCCTCTAAAATGTAAGTAAAAATTCCAAACATTATGACTAAGATTCCAAATCAATATTCCTAAAAGATTAACTAAATCACACAGCAAGTAATTCACAGCAAACACTTTCTACTTTTACCTATGAATTGAGACAGCACATTCAGTTTTACATTTCATGTACAAATGTTGCCAAGAACTTTTGGCCACAAAGTAGAAGTTCCCAAGAATTTGAAATTCCATTTTAATCCACCCTTCTACCTCCAAGTGTGCCTCAGATCTGCTAAAAATAGCAAAACCACACACAAATACAAAAGAACATTATGACTATTTAGTGCAAAAGACAAACACATGTAACCATTTTCTTCATTTTTCCTATTGTAAAGGCAGCAATTCAAGTGATAAAACATGTGCTGCCTTCTATCCTGTCTTTATTACTTTCAACAAAATTATTAATTTGAAAAACAACCTGACTTCTTCCTATTTTAGTTTCATTGTTCTAAACACTATGCACTACAACAGCTTTTCATAAAGGCTGTACTGGAAGTTAGAGGCTCAGAGAATTCTCTGATATACTGTGCACCATTAAAATTTGAGTCTGCCAGAGAGAGTTATTTGTTACCTTATTATTGATAAAATATGTTAAACGGTTAGTCTATGTTAATGTAACTGTATATTTTTGACAGTGAATAAGCAAGTATTTGGTGGGAATCATGTAAAGAAGATGGCTGAAAGTCTAAATAAGAGAAAGATGCCTTGAGAAAATCCATTACTGAAAAAAAAGATCTCTTCAGAAATCGATGAATTTCCATAGTCATTATCAAACATTAACAATTATCTCCCAGCAGACTTTAAACCAACACAAACAGTGTTGTACCAAGACAGAGAAGAAATGCCTGGATAATAGTTGTCTTTGTGAGTATACCTCAGCCCCCTCTGAGCCAGGCTTTACTCACATGGCACAAGCTACTGCTTCACAGGAACAGAGCTTCGTTCAATGTGCTGAAGGGATTTACACAAGTAACTGCCATATATTGAGTATTTGATTTTTGATATGCAGTGTATGGCTCTAGGCCTTGTTTACTCTAAATTACACTGAAAAAAAATACCTATTTTCCCAGTTTTCATTCTGTCATGCTTATCATGACTGTAGGCTATTGGCAAATGGTAACTAACCACTTTATAACTTCTGTCATGCTTATCATGACTGTAGGCTATTTCTTGGCAAATGGTAACTAACCACTTTATAATACCACCAATGGGAAATGAGCATGCATTAGTATAACATGTGCAGGTGAAAAAATATCCTGCCTTATTCACTTAATGCTTCCCTATGACTAAAAACCATATTTTGTCATCTAATTCCTCTAGATGATTACCATCTTCCTCACATATCTCTGCCTCATTCTTGGAGCATTTTTCACACCACAGTGAAGAATGCAAGAGTCTGGCCGACAATCATTTAGTTAAAAAATGTTATAAATACTCCTTCACAATGAAAAATGAGAAGGCTACACAGTGTCTTATCAGCAATTTCCTAGCTTTTGGATATTTAATTCTTCAAAATGAATGTTATCTTAATAAGGTTTCTGGAAGGAGTAGAGTAGGTAAGTTTAATTTTTTTAATTTTAAGAGAATTAGGTGGAAAAATCCTCCAACTTTCCACTGCGTAAGTTGATGCTGACATGGTCACGAACCATCAACCAGACTGGAACTTTGAAAGCCACCACACAGGCTTTTCTACCTTATATTCCATGTTGCCAACATGACACAGTTTGTTCACACATTTGGTATTTTTTGACTTCAGAGTAATGGGGAGTCTGATAAATTTTGCATGCAATTGTAGATTTTGCAGAGAATATGCTCTCCTGGGCATAAATTCCCCTGTCTATTTGCACCAAGTACAATCCTTCTGTACCGTACCTCATTTCCCCAGTCTTTTACCAACAGATACAAAATCCACTCTTCCTATCCAAGCAGATTCCACCAATCTACCAGTTCTCCTCATTCTCTTCCTACCACTCCTTTTCAGGTTCGGGGGATGTTTTGCACAGTTAGTTCTATCCAACAGCACCTGCACAGCATGTAGTGCCATGTCTTCTGCCCACATGAAACTCGTACACCCTGTCTTCCTCAAGTCTCAGGTTTCCAGGTTATTCCAGTTTCTCACTCCTCCCAGCAAAATGCAACCTGCTTTTCTCCTCCCAATGGCAACTTTGAGTACTGATTTCCAATCCTAACAGTTTGTCTTGACCTGTTCTACACACTGAGATGCTGATTCCTGCTTCTGCTGTATTTATATCAAGCATCTGCTTGAAACCAGCATGCTATTTGGTGAGTAAACTCCTTGGCATTGTTGCTGCCTGCTCAGAGGACCTGATCTAGAATAAGCTGTGGCAATGGAGACATGGGGAAGGTCCTCCTCCCTCTTCAGGACGGGATAAAGCCAGTGCAGCTGGAATCTTCAGGAAGTATAATTGCTAAATCTAGCTCTTTACTAAGCAAATACAAATAAACAAAGTATTTAACCTTGAACCACTTCAGACAGATTTGAAAAAGGCCTTAAAAAATATCTGGTACAAGGACCAGACCTTTTAATAAAAAAATACCAGTGTTAAAAAAAGACTCAAATCAACGTGTTTCTGTATTTTGTTCCTGAGAACAGTGAGCTGTTATGGCTGAGAGTTTCTTTCAAATACAAAAAACCAAACAAAATCTCAAACTGAATTAAACAATCTAAGAAACTTCAGCTAAAAGATTTAAAAGGTTTTGCAAAATGATAAAAATTGTTTAAAAAAATCTATTCAATAGGATGTATTAAAGAAGTTTAGCAACAGACTGAACTAGTGTCATCTTCAGGTTAGGAGGCTAGCAAATTATTTTAAAGTGGAGGAAGGAATCAATTTACCAGAAAAGCTTTGAGTCTGCTTTTCATACCTGAACACACAAAATAAATAAATACATATTTCCATTTGAGGAAAAAATATTTACCGTCGGGAAATACTAAATAAATAAATCCTTCAAATGCCATATACACTAACCTTGTATCCTATAAGATTATTTTTTTTTTCTAATATTTGTGCACCAAATACCTTAGAGTATTTATTAATGACTGCGTTTATATGTAAATAACTCAAAATGTAGTGTAGGAGTTTTTATGCCCTAGCCGACTATTCATTGTTACTTCTGATGGTCCTAACAATACACTTTTCCCTATTGCACACCACAACTCTCTTCCCAAATCTAGTCCCATAAATGCATTGTATTATCTGCTCTATTAAAATTATTTCTAATATGGGATGTTGCAAAACCTGAACTATATAAGCACCAGGAATTCTCTGAACTCCAGACAACAATTGTCAGGATAGACAACTACACCTACTTTGAATATTATCAAGAGTAACACAAATACCAGCCTTCTAAAAGTTTCATAACACAATTTTCATGCACACAGTCACAAAAGAAATCTGACGGAAAATACTTTGGATTACATAATTTATGGTGTCAAGATATTATTATACAAACACTTCTTGAAAAGAGTGCTCCTTGACATCAAACAGAAGGCTGCTAACGGGATCCAAAATTAAACTGACATAGTACCACTGAGCTTAATGGTTACACAAGTTTTTACACAATCTTTTCCTTGCCATAACTTAATTATTATTTCTAATGCACTGCTGTATTTGGTGTAACAGAATATTTTAATGCAAGAAGCTTGATTTGCATGGAAAAGTTACATTCTTGCTCTGAAAATGCACAGGCAATACAGATGAAAGAAAAGCTACAGGACAATTGAAGCTGCAGCAAAGGGGAGCAAAAATACTGGCACAATATTAAGCTGTCCAAACAAAAATGAAGTTAGATGAATGCAGCCAAAAAGTAAAAGCACCTGAGAAGGCTTTTTTGAGCATGACTGGTCAAACATAACATAGAATTTGTTTTGCATCCCTATGATCTATATCCACTACTGAAGTAATTCACCAATATACTCTGTTAGACCAAATATAAAAGCACAGGTGAATACACATGCAACACAAAATTACATGGGGCTGGCAATAGCCTCTCCGTTTGCCAGGGAACTTACTGGCTTGGATGGATGACTCAATAAAACTTCAGGATGCTAAAGGGAGAAAAAAAAATAGGAAAAGATGGAGAAAATTTGGGATAGGAACAATGTGAGAGAGAAAAAGAAAGGATGCAACAGGAAAATAATTGAACAGCTGCAACATTAAGTACTAAGACAACAGAATCTTAATTTGTGGCTTTAGCATGTATTACTAACCAGTTTTTGAAACATGAGAAGCATGGAGAGTAACCCTCGTGCAAGTTCCAAACTTGACATTTATTCCTCAGTATAAGTTTTGTCCAGTCCTGAAATACTTAACCTAGTACTGTAGGTTTACAGGTGTCAGTTTTACTAGTTGAGCAGAACTTTAATTCCTAGCGCTTCACTTGGATCACAAGACAGCTACATGGTTTAGAAAACTAATTCAGTAACTGAAACTATCTGAATGCTGAACACAACTGCTGTGTTTTTAATTTTGTTTTTACAAAACATCCTGATTTTCTTGGTAGCCTTTTTATTTCTAGGTTGCTATGTGGAATATATAATTTACCATCCCTTCTTTGAAAAAACACATCAGCAACTGAGAACAAATACAGTACTGCTACCTCATCGACCACTATTATCAGTAATATTTTCAGTTGTGGCAGGAAATCTGTTCACAAAAATAAAAAAGCACTAGAGCCTGTACAAGACCAAGCTAAAACTTGGAAAGCATAGAATTTGGGTACTGTCACTAGGTCATTTTCTCCTGTCTTTTGAAAGATATTATTCTCCTGAATTTGAAGGAAATACACCACAGCAAAAAAAACCCACATCTTCTGAGTGAGTCTGTTTAATCTAGAGGTATTTTCCTGGCAGGGGATCACTGCTAACATTCTCTGATGAAAAGACCCTAGAACTGCACCAAGGGAAAGTTTGTTAACATATGGTTTTGGACTTCTTTTCTCTTACCTTGATCCCTTTCAAAGAAGGAAAGTATCTATAGGGAGAAAAACTATGCACTGGAAATTAAGACAGACGAAAACTCGTTCATCGTTGTTGGAACAAATTCTAATATTAGTTGGTCTCTCCCAGATTATAAAAACAAAATTAAACAAAGCAGATTGGCTGGGAAGACAAGACAGAAAAAGCTAGGAAAATGGTATCCCAAAGAAAACAACTATAAGAAAAAGTTTTCACTATAAAACTATTTCATTAAAATACAAGTTTGAAAAAAGAGTTTCCTAAGAAAAAAAAAAAACCAAACAACCGCACAGCATAAAACCACTTCACAGAAAAACAGGCAGAGAGCCCCCTGTGTGTGATTTCCCCTTAATGATTCCATCTCAGTAAAAAAGGAGGCTATTTAAGGCAGGATACCAGGGCATGTAAACTCAATCGGGATTTATGGCTTGCTTGCAGTATTTGGAAACTCCCACAGTATCTCCTGCTGGCAGCAGGCTGGCAATTGAGCACAGAAGCAGTGACAGCAGAATAATTAGAATATTAAGCATAGATATTTGCATAATCATACTATGACTATTTAAAAAACCTCAATCCCAAATACGAAAAACTCTGCAGTGCTATTAAAAAAGATAGGGTTTAACATAAATTATTCATTAGTAAAAAGAGGAAAGAAAAATCATATCAGCAACTTTTCAGCACCCTGCACTCCACCTGGTTAATAATATTTCATTTTAGCGCAAAGTGAAACAACTTCTACAGAAAAAGTGGGACTTTGCACTGTTCATGATTTCTCAAAGGCTCACTGTTTAGAGATTAATAAGCTTTTTTCCAAACACTGCCCAAATCTTTTTTTATCTAATGGCTTAACAGTAGTCCAATTCAGTCTCTTTGGTCCGCTTCTTAACATCTAAGGCTAATAGATTTAACTGAAAGTACTCAAAACTCTTTTGGAAAAATAAGAGCAAAACAAGGCTGATGCTAGTCATATCTCCGTTCAAATGGTAAGGGAAACAATGTAAAAGGAAAAGCTTTTTGCCATTTGCTGTTAAAAGCTACACAAAAGAGTCCTTCCTGCATGTCTTATGCAAAACAGCACTAAGATAATGTAATAAAACTCAACATAATAAACCTCTAATTTGGTTTTAAACCACATGATCTTGTGTAGCCATTAGTTTTAAGGTTAATTATGACAGTTATTTGCAATGGTTGACAATGCAGATGTTTAAAACTGAGTTTTTAGAAGCTTTAAAATGGAATTGGATTATATATCATAAGTGTATCAAGTATGACAGGGAATTAACCCACCTTGAAAACATCAAACTGCCTAAGTAAATATCTGCAATGCATTTAAAGAGAGAAAGAGTTCTAAGTATACCTTTTTTCTACTTTTCTAAAAGTGGCAAAAAAACCCACATTGGCAAATAAAAAACAGCTGGAAAAAAAGTTTATTAATGAAATATGTAAACTTACTTATAAGTATAAAACATATTGAAGTGATTGCTATCTGTATTTACTTGAGTAACTACATGTAACCGTGACTTGGTTCGAGAAATCAGGGAGGATCAGTGGTAGAAGTGGACTCTCTCATACAGCTTGAGCTGAAGCAAATGCACACTAATTACATGAAAGCATACCTGGGCCCTAGAACTTCTATTCCTTTATAAAAGCCATTGTGAACTGACTTCTCAAAAAAAAACATCTTCCCATTGAATCTGAATGTTCTCTTGAATAAGAAGAATGCAGTAGCCCAGCATGACACACATTCTTAAAAAAAGGAATAAGGAATTGATTTGTCTCAGCAGGATTTGAGAGAGTACTTTAGGGTCTCTGCACAGGAGACCTGTAGGGCAGTTGTCCAAATGTCCTACTAAGCAGTAATACCTGAAGCAGAGGAAAAAATACCCAGAGCATGATGGAAGGGCTTTATACTGCACATTAGCAGTGATAGGCTATAATTTTTTTTCCCCATAGAACTGAAATGATCCTGAATTAATGAGGTGAGGCAGCTTCTTTGGATGGGAAGACGTGAATCTACCTCTGTTGACACTACAATGAATTTATATTCATTATTTTTCTCAGAATCTAATTAAGAATACAGTTATTTGTCCCACAGTTGTTCTGTACATATGAGCTATTTTCCCATTTTAACCCTCAAGAAAATGATCACAGGAGAATAATTCACCCTCTTGATTATTTCCTGAAAAAAAAAAAGATATTAGATTATAAAAATATATGGTCTTATGAATGGGCTCAGTGTCCTTGGGTAATGTTCCTGGATACCAGCTATTAAACACAATCCTCTCTAAGATGGAGTGACCAGAAACATGCCTAAAGGAATTATAATGAAGTGCTGTCATCACAGTGCAAGTTCACTGCATGTTCACTTTTTAGTTAGCTGTGCTTCACCAGATTTTGGTTGAGTCCACAGCCACTTATACTACTGATATACTCACTCTTTATAGTGAGTAAAGCAACCTCAGGGGAATCAGTGAAAAGCTGTAGATTTACAAATCCTAAACACAGAGACATGTTCCCTAAATAACTGAAGTTCCAGAACTTGTTTTTCATAACCTAGCTATTTGTTACATCCTCTTCCAGTTAGTTTTTGTTGTTTGTTTGTGGTTTCTTTTAAAGAAAGGAATTGTAACAACATTTTCCTCTGCAGTTGTCTGCCTACAAACTATCATCCAATTGCTATACCAATCTCTGGCAAATATTAGCTACAAGATATTCCGAAACTCATTATCAGTACCACACTGACAAAGGGTGAAACTGCAATTCCTGCCAGGGAATTCAAATAAAAGGGTCCTTCAGGACTTCTGAAACACTCACCTGCTCTATGGTACACTAAAAACAGTCTCTGAGACTGATTACATGTGCACAACTATTTACTCCTGCTAATGCACTTTGTTGATGCTGAATAACAGAACTGTTTATTCTGTGTAATAGAATAAAAAAGAAGAGCAAACACAGGTCTAGGTACACATATATGGAGTTTCATTTACACAGCATTCTCAGGTGTATTAACACCTTGCACCCACACAACAGAAATCCTAAACAGGTCTTAACTGATGACACATGATCATTCATTTGAGGAACCAGGACAGAGTCCTGAACTACAGCATGGGCACTCCTTTCCCTGGGTTAGATGTAAAGAAACAGCTATAGCTCCACAATCCAAGACTTAAATTTATTTTAAAATTTTTGTTGCCTCTTATCTTGTTCTAATTTTATAAACAGAAGCATTATCACTATTTTGGTTAGTGTGTTTTGTGCATCTATATTGCCTGCCCTTTTAAAATAAGTTAAAAGCAAATCAATGTTCCTCTAAACAGGGCAGTATTTATGCTTGTCCTGGTTTGAGCCAGGATGAAGGCAATTTACTTTTTACTGATTGTTTTTTTCTTCAGTGAGCTCTCTTAACTAGCAGCAAGTTTTACAGCTAGTGGACTTATAACACTGGAATATTTATAGATACTGGTGAGACATCAAGGACACTTTGCTCTGCTTCGGTTTCGGATGCTAAAGGAGCAGAAGAGACATATCTGCAACCCTCCTACGTTGGGAGGAGCAGACTAGACATATGGTAAAATCAGCAAACCAAAGTATTCCACTCCATATATCTATGTAAAGCTTGGTATAAATTCAGGGATCACAGAAGTCAAGCCCCTTCCTCCTGGCTTCTTCCTCCCTTCTCTTCCATCCATGGGTGTTGTCCAGGGAGGACTCTGTCTACCCATCATCATTGATCCCCAGGCCTGTGCATTCCTGACCCTCATAACTCTCCCCTCAGCTCCTGTCTGCTCTGCCACTCTCTCTGACAGCGCTCCAGGACATTTCGGAACTGCTCACAGCTCAGAAGATGCCATGGGAGTTGCTGGGGAATGGGGAAGGCAATAGGGGTTCTGCAGATTTCTGAACACATTTGTATATAATTGTACACATCTTCTTTTATCATTAGTATTTAATTAAAGCTGTCTAATTCATTTTTCAATCCGGAAAGTCTCTCTCTTATTTTTCTC
>NW_009952873.1:1865814-1886838 GCF_000747805.2 Chaetura pelagica | reverse complement strand
TTTCCCTACCTGGGTGGGAGGGGGATCAAGAGCGTTATTGCCACTGGCCTAATCACTAATCCTGAGCCAAACCATGACAATGCTAGTCAGTTAAAATAAAGAAGGCTTGAAATGTAAACATAACCCAAAGATTCTGTTCAAATGAATTAGCTTACTTGTAACAGAGTATTACTCTTCTGAACAGCAAACTCCTATCAACGTACCAGCTGTGACTGGCAATGAGATTAAAACAAAAGAACACTTCACTGGTGATATATTATTTTCATTTGTTTTTATGCATTTCTATGGGCCAGGCAAATCATGCTGCTGAATTTAATTGCATTTAACACCTACATGTGTTGCTAATTGCTATCTGAAATGTTTAGCCGTTAAATTTTTAGCTGCTACACCATTTTAATGGCACAATTACTACGACTAGCTGTATCAAAGCAGACGAAGTCTTTAATTCCTAGTACCTGTCAAAAAAAAGCCACTCAACAGCACTGTTACTGCATGTAAATGAAGTCCAAAATTAGCACCCATGTCTGAAAGTTACTTTCTGATTGACTTAGCTTGTAATACGGTTTGCGTGGACAAAACTTCACAGTACCTTCTGAAAAGCAATTCATAGAGCTCAAACTTAAGAACCGAAGTCTTCTGTGTAGACATGTCCAATTTGTCTAACACTGAATGTCTAAACCATACACATAAATACAAAGTAAGATTACCTTCTTCAATTGATTTTCCATCTTCAAACATTCTTCCTTTTTCTGTTCCAATGCAATTTCTAGTGTCTTGAGTCTTGAATCTTTCTTCAGTCCTGATGATGCTAAGGATGAAGCGTGTTCCTTCAGATCCAGGAGGGATGTCTAAAATATAAGATGTACAATAACTGTCAAGTAAATACCCTTTATTTGCAACTGTTGCTTATTTTGTCTTTATTTTCTTCCTATCCTTTCACACTATGTTCAGGATCCAACTTACAACAACATATTTGTCAGGTTGTTCATATCACTGGATTAGGACAGCTTGATTTAATGAATGCATTCAGAATCAAAATAAAGCCTTTTCTAAATCATTTTTAAAATATTTTTTTAAGACTGAAGATTCTGTAAACTCAAACTAATACTTCAGTGATAGACTTGTTTAAGAAAAATTGGTTTAAAATAAAATTGTATTTTAAAATTAAATTTGGCCACAGCATACATATAAAACAAACTATTCTAAGAAAACAGATTAATTTTGGTGGTCAACCTCTTTCTCTGTGAGATCTCCTTGTAAAATGCTGACTTTCTCTTTCAGGTCCTTAATGTCCTTTTTGTAATTGTCAATCTCTTCCTGTTTTTCTCGTTCATCTCTGTCACGTTGCTCCTTTAGGCGCTCAATGGTCCTTTCCTGACAAAAGAAAGCACTCTGTGAAGAAAATCCCTCTTAGTTCAACTTAAGAGACTTCTTATCACAACACTTCTTACACACTTTAGTTGAGGAGTAGTGTAGGATATTGCCGTTTTCTTTATGGTTGTAAAACAGATCCTCAAGAAGAAAGAAAACTTGTGAAATCTCTGGATTCACTGCTAAGAAATACCAGGCTTTCTGTATCTCTGAAAGTTCACCATACTGTTAAAATGCAACACGATTTACCTGGTTCTGATAATAAAAATTAACCTAGACCAGGATACATTACACATTGCTTCCTTACTTATTTAAATCTTATTTTTCCAAAATATACAGTTAAGTCTGTGGCTCTTCAGAAAGGAAGGAGCGTAGTGCACATATGACACCAGGATTGATATATGGTAAGATAAGGCAACAAAGCAGCTTTCTGTACACTAGATGTCAATGCAGCTTTGGTTATCTTGGAAACCAAAGGGATGCAAGTGAATTCCCCAGTCTCAGGCAAAGCTTTTATTATAGAGTTTCACATTTATAGAATCTGACAGACTAAAAGAGCTTTAATCCTGATTCTCCAGAAATGAAGAAAAAATATCACCTCACCAAAACAGAATAGCAAGGCTGCTGTCTGTCAGGTGTCTCCTGAGTATTGGACAAGGGTAAAAAAATACAATGAGAACAGTAAAGTTGCAAATAAAGTGAGACTGAAATACAGCTGCATCAGAGTAACTAGTAATTTTGATTCAGTATTGAGAACTAAAACTCCATTTCACACAGCCAAGCTTTAAATGTATTATTAAAATATCTGAGCAAAGAAGGTAAAACAAATAGCCATTAGCTTGACTCTAATAAAAAAAGAAGAAATGGCAAAAAGCAGGAAAGCCCCAGCCGGTCCTGCAGCGGCCTCTGGTGAGGGAGAGGCCCTGAGGCACCAGGGATCTCTGGTGGAGGAAACCTGCGGAAAAGCCACCTTTGGAGGTTATTTGCAGAAGGAACCTTTCGAAGGAAGGCTTTCCATACTCACTTTTTCTGCCAGTGCTTCTTCCAGCGTGGTCAAGGCAGTGTCAGTGTTGGTGGTGTCAGCCTGCAAGGATTTCACTCGATCCTTTAAGCTGCTCATTTGCTTCTCCTTGTCTCTTAACTGTTCTTGGAGATTTTCAATCTTAAAAGAGAAGGAATACATTTTAAGAAAATAGCAAGCAAAGTAATCCAAAATAATCTTAAAACTCTTACAAATATTCTTAAAGGAAGTAGGCAAGGGTCTAGTTCCTATAACCCTACATTAAAATATCAAGCAATGCAGCCAAACCAAATATTAACAAGGAATCAGTAGCCTTTCCAATAATCAGGAAAGAATTCAGAACAATAAATTCTAAATAGTATTTACTAGAACATTGTAAAGAACGGATGATGTTCTTAATTTCCGAGGATCTTGGGCACTGCATAACTGAAGGATAATCAATGTGTTAGCAATATGAAAGGAAAAAAAGCTAAGAAAAACATTACTGCATATATAAACCAAAAAAAGGCACTTGATATTGAAGAAGTTGTAAAGGAGTACTGTTCTCAGTATTTCCTTTGATACTGTCATATTCTTTATTCTACTGGCATGTCGCTTTTTCATCTTACATGATGGTTTACTATGTGGTACACTAACACACAGCATCATTCCCCAGGTAGAAAATATACCAGCCTTGTTTTCTGTGGGTGTAGAATTCAATACATTTCTGAGCTCTGGAAACATCTTTTAACAGACTGAGAAGGCCTGATGCTAAATCCATTTTATGCATAAACACACATATCACAAGAAACAGACACATTAACATTATGATAACGTGTTTAAAACAAATTTATCAGGATTAAAGGTAGATTACTCAGTAGCTTCCTTGTTGCTGACAGCAGATGTACATCATAAACTGGTGAATGACATGTGGCATGTAAGGTACCTATCTTCCAAACACCTGTAGCAAGATATTCTTTCAAAGACATTTTTAAGAAATAAGGTAACCAGACAACCCCATTGAATAAGCTAAACTATAGCATAAACTTGCTTCAGCTGTAGAACAACAGTTAGCAGTTCCTCAGTTATTGGAAATACAGCAACTACTCCCACATTTTACTCATCAACCCTGGTAAAACTGGGCTGCTGTGATTACAGAGCAAATGGCTCATTAGGCATATCCACTATGTCTGTGCTATCTCTAATAAAATTAAATCTGGAACATAGTTTCAGAAAAGGGTCTGGATATGTGATGATAAATGTAAATGATTTTGCAGGAGGCTGAACATCTAGTCACAAATAACAGTAGATGTGTTACAAGTGGAAGCTAGGAGAAAGAACCTAATTCAGGGAAACACTTGCTGATGTTCCTCGGTAACCCATGACCATGGAACAAGTCTCCTAGTGTAAAACTCTTCACACTGCCTTTATTTTTTTCCCATTTCTTTAATGCAAGCACATGTAAACTTGCAATCCAGCTTTGTACACAATCTTATGTATTGTATATCGCTAATAGCAGAAGAGCTATGTGATGGGGTGTTTTTGTTGTTGCTTTTTTATGGAATGGACTAAAACTGGTTTTGGTTTAGGTTTACCTTTGTCATTATTTTCTATTAGAAAAAAAAATTTACCTCCAAATTATGGTTAAATCACAGTATGAAACAAATTTTAAAGACCACCAAAAAAATATAACCTGTGATATACCACGTGAGTCAGAAATAACTATAAGAATTGAAAATTCCTTCTTTATACATTCATATCTATTATTCAATGCCTTACTAGCATACACTTGTAGCCCATGGAGAAGGAACACTACCAGTATAGACTGAAAAGTTCTCCTGGCACCCACGTGTACAGTTCCCGAGGAGGTAGCATCCCCAAGAGCAGCCTCTGTGGCTGCTTTTGACCTTACAAGCTTTCAGTGTCGTCAGCTGTCTAGACAGGCTGGCTGTTTAGACAGCCAACCATGAAAATATACTACAAAGAAGGGTGAGCTATTCTTAGATTTTGTGTTTACTTCTGGAGGTGAAACACTCTTGCAAAGGCTCCAACTGGCTGAAGAGGAGATGGTGCCGGGTGACTTTCTGCTGTGAGCAAACCACACAGAAGAGACAGCTAAATAATTCATCTTAAGCTTATACTAAGGTGCTTGCCAAGGCAGCACGAGCATTTGCACAAGCACAGCATGCATTTTCATGTTTCAGTAACACTGTTTACTGTCACTGAAATAAGATGATAGCTGTACGACAGTACTATATGTGACTGCTCCGTCTCCCTCTTGCAAATGCTCACTTCTGTATTCCAAGAAATAGAAATAAAAATAATAAATGCAATTTGTAGAAAGTGTGACCCTGTCTATTCTTTCAGGCTACATGCCATACTTTTCAGTCTGAAGTAATGAGTGATGTTTTTTGCTGCCACCCAGAGAACAGCAGGTACACAGAAATGCTCTAAGTTATGCTAGCAGCGAGGTACTAAGAAACCCACTCTACCTACAACTGTGCCTTTTTCAGGGTCAGATAGCTGATGATCCCCAACTGAGACATGTCCTTAAAACTACAGAAAGCTACAACTGGTGATGTATCCAAATTGAAATACCTGTAAAATAACAGATGCAACATTTCCTTTATGATATCACAATCAGCAATCAATTATTTCATTTTTCTCCCAAACCTGCACTCCTGTAACACTTAGTAACTAAACTGTAGGTTCTACAAAATTATGTAATCTGAAGAAAGAAAGCAAAGAATAATCTTTACTTTGCCTGTATGGTTAATGAAGAATTTTGCTGTTAACTGCTTGCAAGTAGCTTGAGAATCCTTTTCAGAAGGAATATATAACATGTGATATTCACTTTACCATCCTTTTTTCCTACCCAACCACCAAAACCAAAAAAGGAATTCTGAACAAATTTTTAAATAACAGATAGAAATAAAACAGATAACCAAAAGAGAGTCTTTCTTTTCTCCCCAACAAAAGATGAAATAAATCACAATGGAATCTCCAAGCCCTCTGGAAAACATAAAGGGACAAGGACTGAATGAGTGCTATTTAGTCTTCAAGTATTTGGAAGATAATAAATTTCCTCTGAAACCTAATGAATATGTATTACAAAATTTCTCCCAAAAGAAAAATAAAACCATAAAATTACTAAACTATTAATAATCTTTATTCTTGCCATATATACTTATTTTACAGACTAAAGACAGCAATCTATGGCTAAGATGACAACACTAAGCTTACTGTAGAGGTACACTTACATACACCGGAATAATCTGCTTGGCACACAGATTTCCTCATCAGTAATGATTTACTGAAATATTTTTTTCCAACATTACTAGTTGTCAGGCACTATCATGTTTCAACCTGGTTGATTTATTCCTAGTTGTGTGGAACTAATTTAGCTTTCCAGCCCTGAAGCACAAGAGCAGAGGCAAAAGTTTCCTCTGGCATTCTGTTCCAAAGGCAAGGAAGCATTCTACTTTCTGTAACTACAAATCTCACTGAAAACCCCGAGCAAATGCAAATAAAAAACAGCCCAAGGATTTAAATTAGTCACATCTAGTTTAATACCCATCAGAGCCACTAAATTCCCAAATTCCTCTAATTAGATGTTACTAGGAGATTCTTTTTTTATCATGTTTCAAACAAGAAATCCTTCTGTAGAACCATCATGAATCCTAGGGTATGCAGAAATTGAACACTCAAAAAACAATTTCTATTGTATCAGTGAATTTCATTTTAGAATAAATGAAGTGGGTGTGAGAACTGGTCATGCAATCTCTTTTTTCTTCCTCACTGTGTTACTGGAAAACCACCTCTTTCCTCCTTCAAAATACTTGTTTTTAATCAAAGATCAACACTTTGCAATGGTAGTTTTTTCATCACCTAGGATGTACAGAGTTAACTGCATTTCTGTTCCTTTTCCCACTTTCAGTTTTCTTCTTGCTATTCTGCTAGACTTTTAAAACGGAATACAGTGGGGAAAGAAAAAAAAATTCAAAGTGGTAAAAGCCCTCAAATTTAGTTCATTCTGTGACAATAAGAAAAAAGTGAAACAATCCTCTTAGAAATACGAAGATTCAATTATCTTTGGAAATATTTTTTAAAATGCAAAATGTCCACTTTGAATTCAGTATATTTTTCAACTTGAGAAACTGAATTGTGTAATCCACTCTGTATGTATCTCCAATATGTAGCAACTAGCTATATTACTTACCTGCAGACAAATAATTCACTATACTTTTTTTTCTAAAAAAGGACAAAAATGCCTTTGCTCATACTCTGCACTTGAATTCCCCAGTGCAGTTCCACAAAGATATTGTTTTAATTGGTGACATGACATATTCTTCACTTATACAGAAGACAATCTATTTAACACTCTGAATATTAACCAATTTTATTTCAAGAGCAGATGTGCAAAAGAATTTGTGTGTGTTGCTAAGCCTCTGACTTTTTTCCATCTTCCACCTAGATTTCATCTGGTGGAAGCAATACTGTAAAAAGGATCTAACTAATCAGGTGGGTTAAGAGGTTTTCTGTTCTGTTCCTGTGGCATAGCCACCCAAATAAACCAAAACTTCACATAAGCTGTAAGCTTTCCAAGCAGTTCTTCCTGGGTTTTGTACAGGCACTATTGGTCACATCAGCTCCAGGGTCAATGACTATATTGAATCAATTAGACTGAAGGTAATGTTCTTGCTATTAATTTTAAGGTTACATTCTTCAGACTAGCAACAATGTGCTGAAGCTGCATGAATGCTGAAGCTTCAGGCATCCCATGTCTTGTTGCGAGGGTGAGATTTTTTAAGTTGAAGATCAGGATAGAGCAGAACAATTTTCCTTTTTTTAGTAACATTCTGGCAAACACAAGTCAGAGTTCCTCCCTAAGTTCAGCTGCATTTGGTATGCTCTTTTTACTTTGCAATCCAAGCCAATTGATGTAAATATGGTTAAACAGTTGTCAAGTTATATTCAGATTTTGTTCTGGAATTATCATACTAAAAATAATCTTCAAGTAGTTTGTGTATCAGTTAATTTCATAACATTTGTTAATCACAAAGTAAATTGAATACAGTATGAAATGCAAGATACCAGTGGTAGTCTCTCTCACTGTCTTTTTAAATAGCTTAATTTCTGGGGTTTCAGTTAACACTTGAGTGTAGACTTGATTAACTGTTAAGTGGTAAACATTTGCTCAGTTTACATTAGTTTTGCTACCCAGAGAAGACAATACTGATTTTTATTTTGCCTCCCAATAGTTTTCTCCTTATTTATGCTCTACGTCCGTGCATATAGGGAAATGATTTTCTTTGCAACATCATATTGGAATATCATTGTACACTCTGGAAATGACCTGATGTTGCTGAAGCTAACATAGCAGGATTCTGTAACACCTTGAATTGCAATTTAGAATCTTATACCAGGAGCCTCCTCCAGTCTCCTGGCTACAAATGAACATACAGTTAGCGTAAAAAAGAGGACCAGGCTACAGTAGGTGGGGATAGCATGGATAAGGACAGGACAAAGAGAAAATGTGAGATCAGGAAACTCCAGCATAGAGGTACATCTTACAAAGTTGTTTACTGGTACTCAGGTGCAGTTAAAATTCAGAATAGTTCCCATGAAAAAAAAAAATATAATTGCTTGTTTTTTCAGAAGATAAAATCTTCTTGTCATTTGTACTCTCATGATCTTCAATCTGCAAAAAGTCCTTTAAAATTAGCATGAAATTCTACAGTGCTTAATTTTACAAATAAAGCATTTTGATGCTATGCAGCTTAGAAAGCACGAAGAATTTATTTTCTAATTAAAATAAAACCTTCATTGTCAATACATGTATGGACCACAAACAGGCACATCATTACTACCTGTGAAGGAAGAAACTTGCACACAGCAGAAACAAAGCTTAAACAAATACCTAGAAATTGCAGGACACCTAACACAATTAAAGCTTTATTCTTGACCTAACTTTGCATGCATATGTATGCAGTAAGGTTGACTTGAGAAAAGACTGGCAGGAAGAAGGGGTACTACAACAAAAACTGACTTAATTTTATAGACAGTTAATTATTTTGTACCTTTGGTGAAGAAGCAATAAACATTTGACATTAATCCAACACAGTATTATCTTTCCAGTGCTTTTTCAAACAAAGATACTTTGCAAATAGATTTACATCAGCCAGAAAAATAGTTCAGCTATGTTTACATAAATAACCTCTATGGTTTCCATCCCTTATATTTCCTTTTGTCCTCCTTTCTTTCGCATGCCTAATCATCCTCTGGTACCACGAGTTTGCTGACAGATCACTGCAAAGTAGAACTAACAAGAACAGTCACCATGAACTGAATTGTAATTATATTATCTTCCAAATAGTAAATAACTTTTTCTATATTGTCATATTCCCTATTACTAACAGTATTTAAACCAGATGTTTCAAACCATATTCTGAGAATATTAATCACCTATTTGAGATCCTTCTGTCCTGCTAGTAAGTAGCTTGAATTTTCTTCAGTCCTTCTAAGACAATATGCTATCTCTATAGTTTGCTGAAAACTGATAATGAGAGGAGTTTTCATAACAAGCTTCTAAGAAGATTCCAGCATAATTCAAGTCAGGGGGAAACAAAAGAAAAAAAGAAGAAAAAAAAAGAAAAAAAAAAAAGAAGTTAGGACCTCAAGACTGACGACTGCTTTGCTAAATTACCTAAATTCACACTTTTAGGGGAGCCAATGTATATATTCTTAAGCTTTGTCTCTGTTTCAAAGCATTTGCCTAGAAAAAATCATGCATTAGCAATAAGTCACATCCTTAGCTGTAAACCAGACAAAAGTTGTGAAGAAATTGCTTCATTCTGAGGAGGTTCCAGACTACCAATAGGCTAACCTAGTGAAAAGCTGAGTCTTTGAGTTGTAAAATCCTACCATGGACAGTGTCCAATACAAGAGAGGGTTTTGAAGTGAGGGGTGCAGGGGGAGGAACTCTTTCCAACCTGCTGATGTAGGTTCTGCCTCAAAGCATACAGGCTTTAATGTGAAGGAAGAATAGTCTATGTAATATTATATTATAATATATATTTTAAAGCAAATTAAATAACAAACGTGTTTGTAAGAGATTTCTTTCAGCAATATGTGATCCAGTTCATTAAATACATATAGTTAATTACGTAATCCATTAAAAAAAAATAAATTTCTATCACTAGTTTATCTTGAAGCCTCACTGGGAAACTCCTTGTTTTTACTGATATTCATCAGCTAAGAAATGCATACATAATCCACTACCATCAAGATTTCAACCTGCATTGTTTGTTAAGATAATTTGTTGGTTCCAATGTGAGTGCGATATTTCCATTTACCCAAGAAATTAAAACCAGAACATTGCCATCATAAATAACAAAACAAATTCATTTAGACTCTGCTTCTTCTCTTCAATGAAACATTGAGTTTATATATTATTCATTGACTTCATATATGTTAAAATGTCATTTATACTGAGAACCATAATTGAAATCATCTGGTAATTTATTTCACAATCTAACAATGGATTATATCCATTTGTTGAAATCCTGGGCTAATAATGCAGAATAACGTCATGTTAATTCTCCCCTCATCTGTGTCTTGACATTATGAAGCAATCTCTGTGACTATGCTTTCTGAAGTTTTACTCCTAAGACCTACCAAATACAAATGGATTAAAAAATCCCAGTTTTCCTGGGGACATTTGCTAATTCCTGTTCGAAGTCTCAGAAAAGACTCTGACAATAAATGTGTGATTTACATTACAGCAAGAATACAAATACTATAATTTGGAGTATTTTCATATTGATGGTTCCCAAAGGTTCAAAATAATGGAAATCAAAACTACTTCTCTGTGGAAAGCTGATAAAACAAAGGCAAAAAATGGAAGTAGTAAATATTAACCTAGATATGATATTCTGTTTTGTAAGAAGCAGAAAAGAGCTAAGAAGCTGGGACATCACTTTTAGAATAGCTGAAGCTTCACAAGGTTATAAAACATTTTTAAAGTGTCAAGTGAAAAACTTACTGTACTATGAATTAAGCTTCTTTAATTGGATAAACCAAGTATAGTGTCTCATTGATTATTATTTTTAAACACTCATCATTCCATAGCAACTTGATCTCATATACTCAGGAATACTGATGCTGTTTTCCTGATTTGCTCTATATTGTAGTTCTATACAGAACAAGGTACCACTACTACTGACACCGCCCTGCTTTGATCCACTCACAGTGCAGTGCTACATATTGCATATTCATAACAGAAAAAAATAGTGATGAGAGAAGATACAAAGAAAAGAAAGGCTTAACTCATCATGGGACTGCAATAGCCAGAATGGAAATCTGGGAGCAGAAAAGAATAAACATTAAGGCAGACCAATGGATAGGCTGGGAACATAAGATTTAATCCTGACTGTAAAGGAAATCCTCACAGCAAACTAAACTGCATTTAAACCACTATTTAGGATCACTCAAGCAGAAGGCTGTACAACTCTAACAAAGTTTTTAAATGAGATTTGGACTCAAGATACTGAATTACTTGGTCCAAATTACTGATTTACTAAAATGATCAAAGAAATACTGTAAGGTAAAACTGCCCTAAACCAGAGGGGAGAGCTTTGGAAAGGAGGGATGTTTCTAATCCCAGTGTAAAACATGCCCAGTCAACTGTGATTGTCTTCTTTCATTCTCCTAGAAAGGATATTGACTAATGAGTAGGAAGGAATTAGGAAGTCATACTGTAAATACTAATCACAAGAGAGTGTGTGTGCGTGTATTCTGCAGTATTTAGCTAGCACCACTCTTACAGAATTACTTCAGAACAGATAATGATAGGTGACAAAACATCAAGCTCTCAAATAAAATTCTTTAATGGCTCATGCTCAAAAAACCTTTAAGAACCAATTGTATTAAATTAGTACCATGATTTCATTATAGCCTGTCCATTTTATATCACAGACTGCTTTAGGCAAAGCAACACTCCAAATCTCTACTGAAAATAAAGGCTGGAAGGGACACAGTGGTCCTCTTTATCCAGAATTGCTGTGTCTAAAACTGTCCTTCACTCATCTTTGCCAGGAGGTACACAAGCCCTTCATCATGCAGAGAAGCATCCTATTTATCATATGCATGCTATTCTGGGACAAGGTGATCTTAGTTTCTCCTGGTGACACTACTCCATACTGACCAGTTTTCTATCGTTTGGATAAGTGAAATCACAGGCTTGAAGCTATTCATACACTTATGCCTCGTGACAGTCCTAATGACTGTCTAAATACTGTGCAGAGACCCACCTTAGAAGACTGTCTAGCCTAGTAGATTCAAAATCCATTCTTGAATCCAGGAAAATATTGATTTAAAGTGAAAAATTACTCCTTCCTTGTTCTAGTGAAGATCCCTAAGTTGGCTAATGCAATCACTAATGTCTGTTCCAGATACAGCTCAGACAGTTCCCCCAGGGGTAGAAAATGCCTGTATGCCTGGTGACCAAAGCAGTGGAAAATTGTGAAGTCTTGCAACCAAGAGAGCAATGAAAAGCCATGTGAAGAAGACTGATGTAAGCAACCTCAAAAATGGCATACGCCCTTGCTTTTCCTGCCTCTTCAATCACAACAACTTTGCATTTGACTAGTATGACAGAGAGTACACCAACAAAGCTTATTAGCTTTATCTTGCCAGGAAAGCTACATGATTAATTTATAATGAAGTCAAGAGGCCCCATACTTGGCTGTTTTCCCAGACCCCTTCAAGAAACCAGAATTTGTCAGTCCCACTACCTATGAGTAATGTTCCATCTTGTCAATCAAGGGGTTATCTCAAAGCACAAGAAGGACTTAATATTAAAATGACTGTTCCTCTTTGAGGGATACCAACAAAAAAAGATTCCTTCCATATATGACAGATCTGCTGAATTGTGGTTTCAGTTTTTTTAGAATGCTGGAGTGCAGATAATACCAGAAACTCCAATGGAGTTTTCTTGCAACTTTGCTCTTGCTATCAATCTTATGAGACACTTACAGCGATGTGTATCAGTTTAAAACCCTACCTTAGCCAGCTACAATAGCTGAACTGTAGAACTAACATTATTAACCTCACAGTCCTGCCTTCTTTCTTTGCTTGAAACTACTTATCTAAAAGGAGATGATATTCATTACTTCACACACACACACACAAAAATAAATCAAGTACTCTGATTTCTAAAGGCAACAGGCAAGATTCTTTAACAACATCAATATAAATTGAGAGCATGTTCCTTACATGAGTAGATCTCACAATAAGAATTTAGCTCACTAGCTTTTGCACACATATGGACAACGTTTGATTTTAAAAAGAATATTACCATACATCAGGGAATATAAGTACATACGCTACATATGATCCAGATGTTTTTGTTTCTATTGTGGTATCACAAATGCTCCAAGCAAAAGAGGGAATTATACAAAAATAAAGGAGCATATTCTCCATTTACAAATTCTAATTCATAATATAGTCAGGCATAAAAATTTATTTTAAATCCAGCAGGTCCCTCTAACATGGCTGCTGCACTGGAAGCCACAGCTCTGCACTAAAAATTACTGTAATAGCATAAAATTTTTTTGGTGTAAAATATATTTTTCAAATTTAAGTTCTGCCTCCTCCACTAGTTTAGACATCCCAGTTTACTAAACAATCTTCAAGTACATCCTAGGCACCTATGAGTAAATTCACTCACGGCTTTCACTGCTCTGAAGTTTAGTAAAAGTGATTCTTACGCAACCCTAATCAAAAGCAGTCTGGATGTGGTCCTAGGCAAGTGGCTCTGGGTAGCCCTGCTTAAGCAGTGTGGTTGGACAAGATGACCTCCAGAGATATCTTCCAACCTCAACCATTCTATGATTCTGTGAAAATAATTTGCCATAAAGCTATAAACACACTGAACAAAGACCCTGAAGAATAGAAAGTTTCATGCTTCTTCTGTTGATGTTCATTACAAAAACATCTTACAATGTTCTCTAGCAGCAGAAATCTGTGCTTATGAAAACTGTACTAGGTCTATTATTTCTGGTTTAATGATGTAAAGCAATTCAAACTCCTCACTGTAGGGCCAAGAATACCGAGGAGAAGATTCATTGTTTTCAATAACTAAGAATGAAGTATCCAACACACAAAAGGGAATTTCACCAATTCATACAAGTGATTATGTACTGTTCATTATAACCTAAACAAAATACCTGTTACTATAGACTATGAACTCCTTGGTGAGGACCACAACAACATTGAACTTACAGCCATGAAACATGTGCTCCTTTGGAAACTAAAAGCCCTTACAATGAGAATACTTGAGCGCACCTTAAGCCGCAAGGTATCCGCCATAGCTGATCTGGATTAGGCGTGAAGATCAAAAGTATACTCCTTGTGTCAGTCCCTGGAGAATACACTGTCACCTCTACTAGCACTTGTGAACTACAGACTATCTGCCACTGAAATACTGTGTCAAGCTAAGCTTGTGGACCTTTTAGGACCCATATGCTAAAGAAGAAAAATGTTATGTTATTCTGTGGCTCAGTAAAAAACAAAAAAAGATCAAATCTCAAGAGCTAAAGCCTTTCCTGACAGGGAAGGATCTAGCTGACCCTGAAACTGTTGCAATAAACTCTAAGATCTGTATGGTAACCAGTCACCTTTAAAACTAAGCTAGGAAAGAGTTAAAAAGTGATATGAAGAAACTAGAGTTATTTTCCTGCCCTAATAATGTTGTCTTAGCTGTACATTTATAGAAGAAAAAAAAAAAGACACCGATTATCTGAGCTAGGCTGCAATTGCTCTAAAAAGTCTCAGAGAAGTGGAAAGTCAAAATGGAAGGATAAGGACCCTATTTCCAAAGCGGTCATGGCTGACTGTAAAATGAAGATAAATTCTGTGCTGTGTCCTCATTTACCATGTGGAAATTTAACAACTCATCTCCTTCCTGAATGCTAGAAATTAAAAGATCTCACAGGATAATTATGCTGAATTGGAACTCACATAATGAAGCCTCTCCAGTCTTCTTTGGCACGTTCATTGCCTACACAAGATTTTAACTAATGATATTTTGACAGAGATGAAAGATTAAAGCTTGTCTAATTTTTCCTGTTATTGCTCTAACTGAAGATAATATTTCTATCTAAAAATCCTATCCTACATGGTAAAACAATTCTGAGAAGATACTACTGAAAAGACACTGGCATCTTGGAGACACAGGGTAAGAAATTAGACAGAACAGCTTCTGAAAACGTCTAAAAGCCATACATTTCAACTTTGTTGTTACTTTCAGTGGTAGTCAGCAAGCCTGTAACACAAAGGCTTGAATGAAAGAAAAAGTAGCAGCAGAAGAGGTTTGATACCTCTTTCAGAAACATGGAGGGAAAAATTCCCCATTACTCTCCAGGACACATCTTTGAGGTCATGTCTGTCAGTTTTAATAAAGAAGCTGGCACAAGCCTGTGGGGACTTCAGGTCTTTTTTGTGGCATTTGAAATCTCTGAACTGGGTTTGGAACCAGTTCAGTGGCATGCCTTAAGATCTGGAGTAAAAGGAACAGAAGTATGGCTTTTTCTGACAGAGAGGTATTTACAGAAATACTCTTGTATTTGCACTGCTTTTTAAGCCACAAAGTTCTTGGAGAAAAGTAGCTATTTCATCAGTTCTAGCTGAGCAAAAAGCCTAGACTTATCCACAGAAGCTGGGCTGCTGAGCAGACTAATGTGATATTGGAGCACTGTCAGGTGCTCCTCCTTAAGTGTTCATGATTCAACCATGTAAAAAAACAGAGAATAAGCTTGCCCACAGGTATATTGCAAAGGCAAAGAATTATTTGGTCTTAAATTAGAGGGTACACACTTACCCACTTTCTAAACTCACATGTGGACCATCTTTGTTGGGACAATCTTATCATGTTCTTTTCTGTACAGTTTGCACAACCAGAGACTTAGACATGCTGCAGGTTTGAAAGGGCCATCATGTGCAGTGCTAACAGATAATTTTTAAACACTGTCATCTTGGAGAGTGTCAAAGGGATATCTCTAAGTCCATCCTGCATTTTATTAATTCTTAGAAAAAAATATATTCATTCACCTGGCAGGCAAGTTGAAGGCAATACCAGGGAAGACGAAACTGCTATAAATTGAATTAAATGTCTGAAAACGCATTTCCTTCTCTCTGCGTTTTCATCTCTTCAGAGTTGGAGCAGCAGAGCTGCCTGAGGAGGTAAGTCTACTTCACAGATGAGAAAATGGAAAGAAAATAATTCTTAAAGTACCAACATGGAACTTTAAAAGTTACGAACACTAAACTAACACTGTTGTTGTAGTAACTATGATCACTACTGACTTTAAACAAGGGAGTTATAAATTTTATTTGCAGTCCCTCTCTCCTGCCACAGAGTATTTCTTTTCATTAAGTATAAGATACTTATTTTGATTTCTAGGCTTTTTTGAAAAGCAGAGGGCATTTATTTCCTATGGAGGAAGTCAATCCTTCTTATCCAAAAGAAAAGGAAAATTGCATTTGGAGTCTTCCCAAATACCAGCTGAACAATCAGCACAGCCAAAAAAAAAAAAAAAAGTAGTGTATTTTTTCTTTACTTTATCACAGGTCAATTATCACATAGTGCATGGTGAGCTGCCAAAAACACTTCTATGTTCAGACACTAAAACTTGCATTTTATTTGCCTGCAGCTGCATTACACAATGACAGGAGTGTTAACCCCCCTCCCCAAGACAAAACATGACCTCCCCCCAAAGCAAGGGGTGATGGATTCACTGCTGCTTTTTTTTTCTTTTCTTTCAAAGTAACTGTTACTTATCTTTTGTCCCAAATGTTATTTCTCTAAAATGCTTTGATTGCGAAGTATTGATTTATTGGTTTTTCCCTTCATTTCTTTTCATCCTGGTCTACTAGCACAGATAAGACAGATGTGGCAAAGATAATAACAAAGCACAATTTAATGCTTTTCAGGTTCAGATTTTTAGTTTGCCCAGCATGGTCCCTATTTCACTTTCTGACATTCTCCCCTTTCCTGGAGTTCTAACAACTGAAAATGAGATTTTATGCAAAATTAATTTTCAATGAAATGAAAAAAAAAAAATAAATTCTGAAGCTCTATAAAACTTAAAAAGCTTTTGCATCAAATTGTCAGACATAAACCTACAAATAATTTCTGAAGTCTTCAAATTTGTAGCATTTGTCTATTTCTATTGTCTTAAATAAAGGAACCAGCAAGCAGCATCACTGTAGGAGCTTAGAACTGGAAAGATTCCAGAATTTGAAATGTGAAGCATGTGGTTTCCTCAGCAACCTGGAACATGTATTTTGGTGCCTACTGGGCACCAGTATTGATGGTGATTGTCATGTTAATTTTCCAGATCTTTTGTTGCTCATAATCTTCTCCTGTGTCTTTTATGGGATCTCTTATCAGTCAGTAAACTTTCATTACTTTCTTCCTATGAATTTTAGAATGACCAAAATGTATACTGTCTACTCCAGCACCATTAATTAATGATACTAATCGTTCATAAAACACACTGTGCAGTAGCCTGTGTCAATGAATCCCAGCAGAGACCCAGTAGTAAAGGGTGCATCTTAAACCATTTTTGTTTCAACAACAGATACTGCAGAAAGTTAGTATTGTATGGTTTTGGGCACCACATAAAAAAAATTGTTGTCAGGGTCATCAGAATATGTAATTACACACTTAAAACAGTCACAGGAAAAATTTTATCAGAAGTCCAAATGCCCAGTATAGCCATGTATCATTTGACTATGGCTATATTAGCAGCAGAGGCTATCTCTGTAAATTACAAAAGCAAGTAAACAACTTTTTCTAAATGGGGAAGTTATTCAAGTTAACGATTTTTCAATAAATTCTACCTTTTTCAACAATGATTTTAGCTTTGTTACAAATTTTCTTTTCACCTAGCATTAAAAAACCATTAGTGTTCAGAATTCAGCTCAGAAGAACACCCACTTCAAAAATATCCTCAAATCTGAGGGTATGCTGAGGCAAGAGTACTTGGTAGAAACTGATTGAATGTTGTCTACTAATTAAGTCTTAATTTGGTTAAACTCCAACATGCCAACAACTGTACCCCATACCGTCTCCTACCTGCAAAGAGCAGTTACATGCTGCTGCTGCTGTTTCCAAATATCCATGACAAAATATTTAACACTGCACAAGAGGAAATTTTCATACCACACGCCTTTCATAGTCTTTCATTGCATTCAATTAAAATGCCTAAATACCACTTAAATCATGTTGTTGAATCTAAAACAAGCATTTAGTATCAGATAACAAAGCCAGTAAAAAAAAAAAAACTATCTATGACCTCTGAAAATATTTTATACCTTCCAGATCTTTAATTAGAATATACAGATTAAAACCTGATCTGTCTGAACATTTCAGTTTATAATCAGAGGGAGGAACAAAGAGGCTATTGTGCATGGAGGCAAAAGTTTAAAAGCTGCACTTAAAAAAAAACACAAACAGAAAATGAAATTCTGAACTATCCTGGAAGGTCCAAAAGACAGCACTTGGATAAAGGAGAAAACAGGCTGCGCACCTTAGTATGAACGTGCAATATGGAAATGTAAGAAAAAAAAAAGGTAAATCAGAGTTTGCAAGCTTTAAAAGAAATATGTTTATATGAGAGGAGCTACAGGCTTCTGAAGTTTCAGACAGAGGGCAGAAATAGCTATCTGCACAGTCAGAAAAGGACACATCAGATCTGTCCTTCCTTCAGTATTTTCTCAAGCTCTGCTTGTCAGTGGAAAACTGCTAAAGAGAACAAGAAAATACAAAGCCACATCTATAGAAAATCCCAAACTAGTCTTAGATCCTAGGTCTGGAGAACCAATTAAAAATTCAGTTAAAGACATCAGTCCTAAAACTTTTAAGGATTGGATTGATGATCATTAACCCTAGGCTATATAAAAAATAAAAATCATTCCATACTGCCCGACAAACCTCAGATAAAAGTATTGTCAGCTGGATTCACCATAAAAATATTCCACATTTGGTAGTTACAGAAACTGAAAAAAATCACTTTTAAATCTTCAAAATCTAACTATTCATGCTCAAGGAAATGGTTCCAACAACTTCAAGGCTAAAGCAAATTCAAGTATCTGCATGTGGTTCTAGTTAGCAGCAGGAAAGAGACATTTTTCTATAGATAGGTTATATGTTTGTTTAAGAAGCTCAGAGACAGGTTTACAAAACAACTCAAATTGCTGTTTATTATGATAGTGTTAGTCTATGTTGAACTATCTAGGAGAACAAGATCTCAAAACCTCTATGTTTGAAAGCCTGGGCCCTTACCTTCCAGTCTACAGAGACCAGGTACTTTTACTTGAAAGCAGCAGCAAACTAACCTCAAAAACAGGCTAGCCACATGAAGAGACAAGATGAAACTGTCTTCATATAAATTAGGGGGGTATCAAGAAAACAAGTATAAAAAGTGAGTAGAGAGAACTTTTAGCAGTGCCTGTAAGTGAACCAATGAAAGATCATCCTGAAGAGTTAAGTAGAGCCAATAAGAAATAATGTGAAAAAGCACTGTAAGAGTAAATGGAAGTAAAACAATCTCACTGACATTTAACATTTACGCAAATGTCAGATTCCCCACTTCTTGGTTAAACATTCAGCTGGGATCTCAATCAAGATTTGGAGTGTGCATGACCAATTTTGAAAATAATGAGAAAGCACAGCACAAAACTTAGAAATCTTTGTTTCTAAAAAGACAGTCAAAAAATGAGACCATGAAGACTGGGAATTAGGGCTCTGTTGTAGCAAACTCTGTTGTTAGCCTGACTTACGGCTAAACTCCATGCCTGAACTTCCATTCCTGCATGAAGCTTGCTATAACAGAACTGATCATGACCTAAACTCTCATGATACATAGCTATTCACTAGCAGAAAAGGCATTGGCCAGACATCAGAAATTAATCAATATTCTGAACTATTAAAATTACAAGAATCCATAGAATTGCTTAATGGTCTAGAAAAAAAACCCACATTCACAGCATAGTACATTAACTACAAGCTCCAAGAGCAGCTTCTCTAAAAAAACAGAGGAAAAAGTATTCTGTAAATTAAAATGTATTGAGATGCATGCATTTCTCTCTTCTTTGCACGTGTAGCAGCCATTTGGAAAATATTGTGTGCAATTTGTAAACGATCATCCATAATGACATTCACTGCCCTAGGACTCAAAGCCCTTTGGGAAACCTCTCTAATTTATCTGACAAGGTCTACTGTTTCTTATCTAGACTTCCTCCATTTTACTGACAAGACCTACATTTTCTTATCCAGAAAGATACACAGGATAGTCTGAACCCTGCTTATCCTATTCTAGTAGTACCCAAGAAATATTAAATATGATAAAACAGCATTTCTAATGAAAGTTACATAAAGTTCTTTCTGAACTTTTCTCAGTATATTACAGAGGAACCATCCTAATTGCTTCTGATACAACCCCTCCCATTCATTTAGTCATGTACTGAACTCGTAGTCACCCAGTGCCCCATGCTTCATATCAGCATGGCTTTGTTGAGGTGGTGAGTGTGAAAGGATTGATTTTTCAGATTATGTGCCTTCCTACAAATACTTCAGTTACTGTTAATAGTAAAGGGGAAACAGAAGCAGCACATTCAACCACTGAAAGGCAACAACCTCTCCTCTGAGTTCTATTTTTTCTTCAATCTGAAATTCAAAATTCACCATCTTCCCATTACATAAATGGATTTAATTATTAATCTCCAAAATGTAAAATCTAGTTCAGACATTTTGACAGAGGCAGAAACTGAGATGCATCAGAGGTGTGCATCTCGCTTGGACCTCTATGATCTTACCTTCTTCTGCAGAACGTTAACTTTGCGTTCCTTCACCTCTAACATGTCCTTGAGGTCATGAATCTCTCCTGCTTGAGTCCCCTTCTCCTCTGCCATCTCCTGAATCTGCTTTGTCTTCTTATTTAGCATAGTCTCCTTCTCTTCCAGGCGTAATCGTAATGCATCCACCTAGATTCAGACATGCAGAAACAGGGTTTGTTTAGCACTACAGAAGAGAAATTTTAGAAAAAGTAAACTACACTTCCACAAAGGAAATGAGTGCTGTCAAATTACAAGTAGATTTACAAAACAGACATCTCTTACTTTAAGACTTCAACACGGATAAGATTGTGATAAAGCATTTATTAGAAGTGGTAGGAGACTGCACAGTGAAAATAATCAAGTGTTTTATTCTCAAGTCATATGAGACATGCTCCTTGGAAAATCTCAAACCATACTTCCAATATAACTCAATCTTGTAAGATCCACGTCTGTAATTCTTTTCCTCAAAGTAGAAGCCAACACAATGTGTTATTGAGAAGTGTGTAGGAAAACCGACCCCTTTATTTGAAACATTACTAATGTTCAACAATTCAAATACTGACTCTTAGTACCAATCACTTTATATTCTAGGTTTTAATCAGACTATTAATTCAGCCTGGAGGTCATGAATGCAGGTCTTTGTAGCTACTGCAGATCAGCACATGGAAAGAGAACGCTCTCTTAGGATGGCTAAGAGTATTTTGGTTTAAATAGTAACATAATAGTTTAAATGCACCATGCATTTTCAGCAG
>NW_009952873.1:1804149-1865623 GCF_000747805.2 Chaetura pelagica | reverse complement strand
AGCAGGATGAAGTTTTAAATTACAGATAAAATGGAACAAATTAAACAGTACAAGGTACCGTGGGTGCAATGTGGACACATAAACATACATAGAGCTCCTGTGGCCTCAATAAGTTTAAAAAAACACCCTAGGAATTCGATGGTATCCTCAAACTACAAAACTGCACATTGAGGAACTTCTGTTTTTCCTACTGCATTTCTCGTACACAAATGAACCACAGAGTTCACAAGACAAAAGAAGCAGGAAAAGGAATCAGAGCTATCTGAATATAAATTTGATGAGAAGAAAAAGGTCACCACAGAGCACAGACTAATCTTGAAGACCATTGTGGAATACAAAATCCAACACCACCAACCCGCTCAAGATACCAAAAGAAACCCACTGACCCTTATCTACTCAGCATTCAGTCAGAGCTCAAATCTGCCAGCTTGGCTGCTAATCTTATTTGACAGTATCAGATTTGGTTCCTGTTAGCTGAATCCATTACAGGACATTAGTCACACAGAGTAAACAGGGTGATCAATGAATTTCTTGGTCCTTCTGCACAGCATAAACTAGCAGAGACATGAAGTGAAAAGATGACTTGGAAAATTCCAGCTAGGGGAAGAATTTAGGGAGTCACTATGCTTACAGTACTGTCGGCAACATTTAGTTTCAATGTGTTATTCTAATTCCACTTCATTTCAATTTGCTAATAGAAAAGTTGCTTCTAAGGCTCTACAGAAACACTATGTTCCACCCACAAAATCCTTTGCTGTTTTGTCTGATTCCTTTTACATGGAGCTATAAGCACTTGCTAGTGAGGAAAAAAACTGCCCTGCTCTTCCCATCAGCACTGCAATCCCACTGCCACCTCTATGTCTGGAGCCTTCTACCTTACACATACGTTATTAAAATCATATTCCTGACCTCTCACCCAGCAAATGGCGCATGGAGTATATTCTGCAGTAATATTAGAGTACCAGGTAATATCAAAATATGTTTTATAGGTTTGCTAGTGTTTATAATGAGAAGTTTAGCAGGTGGATCAGGTTTTGCCTTCTTTTTAAAAACACACAGATTTATAGATTTATTAGGTATGTTCTCTGGATATCTCTCTAACATTAAAGGTAAGAGTCACATTCATTCTTTCTTGAAGAGAAACTCAAAATCTCCCTCATGAGCAAATCCACACACTCTCAACAATTGGGTTGCAAAATATTTGAGACAGTCCAGATGCCTACAGCAGAGTATTAAGTGAAAAGAGAACATCTGCAAGCAGAAATTTATCCACAGAATGCTTTCCATTTTCTGATTGATTATTCTCTTTCAACTCTATATTAGCTTACGGTTTGGGGTAAATTGCATTCCTGATTTTATTTGTGTGAGGTCCTTGCCTAGGAAACCACAAAAAACACTTTCAAGAATATTTTCAAAGGCTGGCAGGACACACCATCATCACCTTTGCACTATTCCTGGCAGAACACTGCACTTGTTTATTCATGTCAGCTCAGTTTATGTATGGCATCCTCCCACAATGAAAAGAATTGAGGTCTGTGGGAGTCAGGTAATGCCAACTTCAACAAAGCCAGCTTAAGATTTTCTCTGCACATGGAAACGACTAGGCAAACAGCTACTGAGGTGCTGACACCCCTTCTCCCAACTTCTGTGTCTTGGATGGTGTTGCCTTAATCCTAGGTTAGCCTAATTGTTTCCACAGTAATTGACTGCCGTTGTCTTTAATTACACATGGCAAATATAGCTTAGGCAACTGCTAGTCCTTTATATAACAATGGGCTGGCTAATTTGATCTGCATGTACCATCCAATTTCCTATGAAGCTTTAGCAAAATAAGCACATTTATTGCCACTTTCAACACAACAGCCTTCCTAGGTATAGGTACAACAGGTATCTCTCTTCAGCTGGGTACCATACATAAGACTTAAATTTCTTCACTGTAGGAATCATGTATGAAAAGCTGTGTTGGAACCTGTTGATCTGTCTTCACTGAATCTTCCAGTAGCCATAAATAATACTCTATGACTCTGTTCATAATATGTATAGCCATATATTAAACATGTAAGAATTCCAAATTTCTTAAGAAAAACTAGAACATTAGTCACTGCAATGACTGCCAGAATAAACACAATAAGTGACATAATATTAAATTTGAATTTATTCTTAAGTATTTCTTCTTAAATCTTTGATTCTGTAATTGAAGTCTTAGCTTTAAGAATAATCCCAACTTATAGCTTAGGGAAATCACTGAAATTTTCTAAAGTCCACAGTGTCAGTCAGAACTGACTCAAAAGCTTCAGTCAATAGGACTCAGGTTGCCCACGTTTTTTCTAATAGTTATCACCATCTCATTAATGGAGATGAGTGTACGGTCGTGCGCATGGGAAAACATAACCCAGGAGTACAGCACAGACTGGGATCCACCTGGCTGGAAAGTAGCTCTGTGGAAAGGGACCTGGGGATCCTGGTGGACAGTACGCTCAATATGTATGTTCAACTGAGTGAACAGTGTGCTGCAACAGCAAAGAAAGCCAACAGGATGCTGGGCTGCATCAACAAGGGCATCACCAGCAGAGATCAAGAAGTCATCATCCTGTTCTACTCGGCATGTGTCAGGCCACACGTAGGATACTGTGTTCAGTTCTGGTCTCTGTTACACAAAAAAGATGTGGACAGGCTGGGGAGGGTCCAGAGAATGGCCACAAAGATGATCAGAGGACTAGGCAGCCTGCTGTATGAGGAAAGGCTGGGAATCTGGGTTTGTTCAGCCTGGAGAAAAGAAGGCTTAGGGGAGATCTTATTGCTGTGTTCCAGTACTAAAAGGGTGGCTACCAGGAAGATAAGACTGCCTGTTTAAATCTTAATGGGTACAAGTTACTCCTGGGGAGATCCCAACTGGGTGTCAGAAGAAAATTTTTCTCTGTGAGAACAGGTGGACATTGAAATAGTCTCTCCAGGAAAGTGGTTATTTCTCAACACTTTTAAGACTCAGCTTGACAAGTTGCTGGGCCATGTCATCTAAACTGTGCTCCTACCAAGAAAAGTTGGAACAGATGATCCTTGAGGTCCCTTCCAACCTGGTATTCTATGATTCTGTGATCTCCACTGTATGGGTATTACCACACTCGTGATTCCCACTTGGGTTTAGGAAGATACGACAGTGATGTCAAGTCAAAACAGTGCTCTGCTCTTCTCCTGAGACTGAGTGATTCTTCCCAACTACCTGCCACCTGTTCAAACCATGGCTGAACTACTGATTTAGATCAGTAAACCAAGCCATACTCCTCCATTCAGTTATATCAGAAGGTACAGTCTCCCTTATGTTATATACAAGCTCTGATTCCTCTGTAATGGCAAAAATTAAAAATATTTATTCTCTGATGGTATGACTACATTCATAGCAGCAAAAGGAGCAGACAGAGTATTAGTCCTGAAACGTGTTTAGAGATTGCTATGATTTCTAACAAGAGAAAGTTACTTTTTAGAGTAGATGCTGAAGTAATTCTATGCCAGGAATAGAAATGAAGATAATTTTGAAATGCAAAGGAAGACATGAACTTGCATTTGGTACGTGAGGTGGAATGGTGCTTTTATCATACTGTATATATTGCTATGTGAAGTTTGCAAGTACCCAAAATGAGTACATTTTATAAAGGATCCGTTTTGTGACATTCTATTACTATCTTGCAAACACATCACATTAAAGATAAAAATGAGTTAAGCTGTTTTTGTGACAGCATAGTCTATAATTAAGACTTAAAAGCTATGTTTACTGACTGATTTTAATCGCAGTGGTAGTTCACAAGACTTAATTATCTATTTTTGACATTGATCTTTGTTATTAATTACATTTTAGTTGACTCATATGAATTGCAGCAATATCCAGTATACTCTGCAGAAGAACTGAGAGTGAATTCTTTATGAACATACAGCTCCCAGTTACCTGGACAACTTAAGTCAGATTACATTACTACACCATAGAGCAGAAGTACCCTCACCTGGCTTTGTGCAGAGTGTGTTTTGTTCAATGCAGGACAGAGGTACTGCTTCCAGGGCCTGCTCAGGTCAGAAATCAGTTCAACTGTTCTTCCCAAACCTCTAGTACAAGGTATTAAAATACCTATACATAGTTAACTCAGTTCTGTGAGTTGAGCTTAATGATTGCAGCTGTCAGCATAGGTCTTCACATAGCTGGTGCTAACAAGTCTTGTTAGAGACACCCAACTGCCATTTGCACATTCCTCACTAAACATGATCCACTCCTTAACCAACACTGATTCCGAAGAGTCTACTACAATTTCAAAATGCTACTAGAAGCCCCAATATAGAAAGGCCCTCAGAGAACTTTATGTATAAAATACTTCCAGAGGATTGGATTTATTTTTCTACTGAATTTACTGAATCTGAATTTACTATATGGAGAAGACCAATTACAGAACCATGCCAGCTTGGACAATATACAAACAAAAAAGGGGAATATTGTCACTGATTAATTTAACCTTCTAGCACTGACCTAAGCTAAAGGAGTCATTGGGCAAACAACAAACTTTATACAGATTAAGTCTTAATTCCAAAATAAACATTGATTTATTTTTTGTTTTGTTTACAAAGAGAATGTACATTTTTAGAGGTATTTTTAAAGGTTACTTCATAAATTGAAAAGTTAACCACAATATCCTCTCCACCCAATAGCCCTCAAGATAAACATCCCACAAACAGCTCACTGTTCTTTGTTGTTTTGGTGTGACAGGTTGCAAAGCCATTTTTGAGATATTAAACCACCACCTTTTCCCCACCTTTCTGCAGTTTTATTTAACAGAAGACTAAACAGCAGAGGTTTATGAAGGAATGCTCTTTTGTCTCAAAATGTTTCTTTATATATGACTTTAAAATATCAATCTTCTATGAAGATGTCTGCCAATACATGACAGAAAATGCACTTCTTTCCCTCCTCATAACTCTTTCCAGGCAAGCTAGTTATGTTTTAACGTTGCTCTCCACAAGTGAGGCCAGGCAGAATCTCACATTCCTACCCTATTTCCCTATCCCCAGTGAAAACTCTTGTATAGAGAGATATCTTTTCCTTAAAAAAATCCAAAAACATCCCAGGATGTAAGGACACACATCTCAATGCTGCATTTTATCAATGTGTTTCAGTCTTAATAGTTGAGAGGATCACTCGTGAAGATGGAAGAAAGGTAACTGTGTATAATGATTTCATTGTTGAGCTTTCTTGTCAAGAACATCAGCAAGGATGAAAAAGGTGCAATTATCTTTCAAAAGGAATAAATATCTTCTTGGAATTACATAAAGATTCTCAGGAACATAAATGGATCATTGGAAGTATTTAACTTACTCTGATACAATGGAATAGCCTGATAATCAACAATGCTTCCTACATGTTAAATCCATACCAGTTTGCTACAGCTTACTGTGGAGAACATGCTAGACTGTATTGATTCCATTAAGTCTATCATAAAAACATAATTCTAAAACAGTATTGTTAATGTTTTAACTTCACAGCAACTCCTTACTGAAAGACAAGACAGAAAATCAATTTGCAGTGTTACTGCAGTTACGTTTCACTTATGCTATCTGGAAGCATACTATGTGAATAACCTAAAAGCAGTAAGTAGAAAGTATCTCTACCCCACCCCACCCCCACCTCCTTTCAGCCACTTCTGTATTAGTAAGAAAAGAGTCTGCATGTTTTGGAGGTTGTATTTGGTTGGTTTTGTATTGTGGTGCTATATAAGAATTTAATTTGGAAGAACCCAGTGAAGAACAAATATTCTCAATGATTATTTAGTAATATCACAAGTTGGAGAATATAATCATTTCCCAGATAAAAAACCTATTTTGGCCTTCAGTTAAAAAAAAATAATCAAATGTCTTGAATAACTGTCAAGAATATGGTATACAGCATAGTCTTTCTGTTTTTAAATATCTTGTTTAAATTACGTAAATTTTATTTGAATAAATAGGTTTACTTACTGCAACAGCTGAAATTATGACCATCTACCTAAGTCTTTTAACTGTTAATCAAGTACATTCTTTCAAGAATTTCAACTCATGGGCAGACAAGTATTGCTTTTAGTTATTTAAAAGTAAGAAGAGAAATTTATTTCTAGCTTTGCAGGTTTGTCACAATACTGCACAGTGATTTGATATATATTATTTTCAATCCCTGTAATGGATCAAAACCTGCAATTTACATTTTAAAATATTTATTTACCTAATCCCTACTTCCAATGATATTTTGAAATGTAAATATTTTTTAAAATAAACATGTATGAATGTACAGTACATTCCTGACTAGCAAAATAGAGTAAACAACTTTAACAAGAATTTTATGACTGTAAACTAGCACAGTTATACCAACTAATGTAAATGAACTGTGTCTCAAGTGAATAATCAAAAAAATAAATGTGAAATAAAACTAGGAATTAAAAATAAATGTTTCTAGCTTGTAGGATTAAGTCACAAGTTAAATGCATCACTTAAACCATTTTCTTTCTGTCCAACAGGAAACTAGGAAGACAAGTTTGTAATGGCATTTAAAAAAACAAAAACATAAAAAAAGATCTTTCTTTTTTTCTTCCAGAGAAACTTAACACCTCTACACCTGCTATCTTCTCCCTGTTCAGTCACCCCAAATAATTTTTACATCTAAAATTGTTATCAAGTTTAACATAGAGCTATTGTTCTCAATTTCTACTTAAACTTCAAAACTGCTGCCTTATTGCAGACCTGGAGACAAACCTGTAGGTCCTGTCTGAATTTCCTTCCATTTATGTGTCAGTTAATCTAATAACAGAAGATATTTTCTCTCCCTGCAAGACTTCTGTCACTTAATCTTTCATTGTCATACCTACAACACTACTGCTTTAAAGGAAGCTGAAGCTGCAGTATCAACTTTCTATATTAATCTGAAAATAATTAGAAAAGCCATCTTGAAACATAGGAGATACTTAGTATGTAACTTGATTTCTGCACGTGGGCAAGTTTATGTCACTGAACATAGAATCATATGATAGAATCATAGAATGGTTTGAGTGGGAAGGGACCTTAAAGATTATCTAGTTCCACCCCCCCTGCATGGGCAGGGACACCTCCCACTAGATCAGCTTGCTCAAAGCCCCACCCACCCTGCCTTTGAACACTTCTAGGAGTGGGGCTTCCACAACTTCCCTAGGCAACCTGTTCTAGTGTCTCACGACCCTCAAACTAAGGAATTTCCTCCCAATGTCTAACCTAAATCTCCCCTCTTCCCATTTTGATCCATTACCTCTTGTCCTCGCACTAGGAGCCCTTGTAAAAAGCCCCATCCCACTTAAAGGAAACCTACCCTAGGGTAAAAAGTTAATATAAATTCTCTTACACTCTTATAATATGGAAACTTTCTACCAGTGTTACCCACAAATTTTCTGCATGCCTATTTCATAGCTCCTTTGGCTTTTCTCTGTTGTAGCTGTAAGAAGGCAAGTATTTTTTGATGCATGACCGCCATCTTTTGGACTTCTACTAACACTACAGTTTTCCAAGCCAGGGGACTGAAATGCTGTCCTCACTGAACATTTAATGTGCCAGAAGCACTTAAAGTATATTATAGTTATTTTCCATTTGACGTTCAGAGACACAGTTGTGTCTTCCATAATATGGGAATTTATTAAGCATTTGTTATCAAAACACAGTTTTTGAAAAGATTTTCCCTTTATATTGGAATATGCATCATAAAAACCTGAAAGCCCATATTTCAGGTGCCCAGGCATCCATGCAAGAGTTCCTGAACATGTCAACAGTAACGGAGAAGCCTCAGCAAGTTTTATACTACTTGAAAGCTCTTCCATTCTCTGCTGTCTTTTAGCTACAAGGTCACCGAAAATAAATCCCCCCCAACTCAGGCAACTGCAACTTCTAATTTAGCTGTGCTTAGAAAACCAGTATTAGTGACTGCATGTTAGTGGAGCATGTCATACAACTCTGTATTTGTCCACAGCATATGTGTACACTTAAGCACATATATTTGTCTTTACAATCAATCCCCTCGCCTAGAGAATCAAACATACAATCAAAATTACAATGTGTCAGAACAAGCAATATTGAATGGCTATGGGATTGTATAACCTAAACAAGAAGAAATTACGCTTTTTAATCTCTTTTTCCTATGAGAAATCAAATAGTACAGGATTGTCCATTTTACCTCTGTCTGCAGGATCGCAGCCCTTTGCTCTTTAGCTGTAAGAGACTCTTTTAGAACTTCAATATGCTGCTTGCTGTCAGAGAACTGATTTGTGAGGGTCTCCAGCTTTGTCTGCAAGGCCAGCAACTCAGTGTCTTTGCGTGACAGCTCCTGTTTTACCTGACCAATCTGAAAAAGAAACAAAAGACGGCAAAGGAAAAAGTAATTTATATCTTCCTCACAAAAGTCACACAACTGCCAACAACCAGTACGATACTCCAAACTTATTCCACAAAACTGTGGAGCCTTCAGTTCTCTTGAAAGGAAGGCCAGCAAAAATTTGTGTCATTAGCAAAAGATACAAGGAAAAAGAGAAGAGGAGCATTAGTTTTTCAAGAGAGGTTCTTTTTAACAGAGTCAGTGTGTTCTTAGTCACCTTTCAAAGGACTGACCAAAACCAGTTAGTTACTTAGCAGGGACAAGTTTTTAATGAAGACAAAGAACTGTAATGAGAAAGTATCCCTACTCTGCAATATCAGAAAAGATGAGATACCTAGAGGTCTCTCTCAGAAGTATGAGGTTTGTTTTGAAATTTTTACTAAAAGTAATTATGTCCATCTATTTAAATTAGATACAAAAGTATTGATGTTGGCAGCACTAGTAAATAGCCTGAATTACAGTAAAACTTTTGCAAACCAGTTTGGTCTTTCTTTGAAAAGATTAATTCTTTTTGAGGTCATTTCAGAAGAGAAGTTTATGCTAAATACTTGCATTTTGGTGAATTGCTCTCATCTAAAACAACCACATTTCAAAACATTAAAATTCCCAAGAAGCACCCTAAGATCATTCTAGAAATCCCCATTTCAGAGCTGTAAGCCTACTGTGCTAAAGCTCTTTAGGAAGAACACAGTGCATACCATTTCATGTTGCAAGGGAAGTTAAGGCAGCATCGAGTGCTCACATCTCTCTTCTTGGGGAGACACTATGATCACTCAACAAATGCACTAATTTCATAGTAAAGGATAAGCCTAAATTCATGCTGCTAAAATTAATCAGTTTGAAAAGCGTTCAGCATCCAGCTTTTGTTATATTTTGTGAAACAATGTTAAGACAGCACAGCACAAATTTTTAAATTATTTTTGTTATACAAGGGAAAGCAAATCTCTTTTAAAGTCTGGCCCCAAAATGGGTGCTGAATACTTTTGAAAATCTGTGTTGACAGAGAAGAATAAGTTAGTGCTATAACAGCTCATACCAGTAAAAAATATTTAAAAAATAAACACAGATGTTCAGTTGAGGAGTGATGTTATAGACACCAAAACCATGTGAAGAAAAAGGCAGCTACAAGGCTGAGTGGGCTGTTAGTTCTACTGTAATATCAAGTCGTAAAGAAGGTAAGGAAAGAAAAGCTACCCCGAAAGCCAGAGAGCTAGCAAGCCCCAGTGAATGGCCACTGCACACAAAAGATAAATCTTACTGCAGAGACCTCGGCCTGGAGACCAGCCACTCTTTTTTTCAGGTCCTCCCCTTGGGCCTCTTTGGCACTTAGCTCCTCCTTCAGTTGCTCTACCTGTCACGACATTGTTATGCTTTTAAATATTTATCATGTGTCAGCTTCTAGTTGGCCTGTTTCAATCCAAGTAACTAAAAGTGACAAAGAACTGAACAGAAGGATCAACTGTGGTCATTCAATTTCTCCTCCATTCTTCATTAAGTCAAGTCTTCTCAAAAGTTTAATGTCTCTGAAATTTCATATAGGCTGCCAGACAAAAATTTGGTTATGAAACAAAGATGTATAGCTGTGGTTATGCTTATATGTGTGAAGTATTGGGCACTTCACCCAATGGTGAAGCTGGAATTCATGAGGGAATCAGAACAGGAAAAGGGACATTTTTCGGTTTAAGAGAAATAAAAAGTTAATTGTCAAGGTATAGATGTCTAGACAATATCGAAAAAATAAATGTGCAATTATAGAACAAGGTAGGACAGCAAGACATGGAGATTGGAGCTACAAGCCATGTGTGAATGGCTATCAAAAGGGAGCAAATGTTCTGCAGGAAAATAAACGAGCACAGTAGACAGAAGAGATGCAGAAATTGAGTAGCTGAACAGATTCATAGGCCCAGAGAGGGGGAGGAGAAGGGGAAACTGAAGAGCTGCTAACAAGGAGAGATAGACAAAAGACAGAAGAGGGGAGGAAGGAGGGAAGGAAGGAGGGAGGGAAGGAGGGAAGGAGGGAGGGAAGGAGAAAAGAAAAGAAAAGAAAAGAAAAGAAGAGAAAAGAAAAGAAAAGAAAAGAAAAGAAGAGAAAAGAAAAGAAAAGAAAAGAAAAGAAGAGAAAAGAAAAGAAAAGAAAAGAAAAGAAGAGAAAAGAAAAGAAAAGAAAAGAAAAGAAGAGAAAAGAAAAGAAAAGAAAAGAAAAGAAGAGAAAAGAAAAGAAAAGAAAAGAAAAGAAGAGAAAAGAAAAGAAAAGAAAAGAAAAGAAGAGAAAAGAAAAGAAAAGAAAAGAAAAGAAGAGAAAAGAAAAGAAAAGAAAAGAAAAGAAGAGAAAAGAAAAGAAAAGAAAAGAAAAGAACGAGGAAAGAGGTGCTAAAATAATCTCTCTTATCTTAATTTGAAAGGGGCATCCTTCAGTTCCTATAAGCAGTGCAGTGGGATAAAGGGCAAAGGTATAAAAGAACAGATATGGTTATCTTGAGGTAAATCAGCGAGCTGGAATGAGGGGAGTGGAAGAAACACACACTTGTTTCTACTTTAGGGCAAGTAACATTTCTCCAAGATATTTTCTCCAGCATGCTTTTTTCAACAAATCATTTCAAGCGGGACAAAGGCAGTAGGTACAAATGTTGAGAACCTAGCAGAGTAATTTTTAACCTGCCTTGCAGGGATTTATACACTGCTTGCAGGGACTATGTAAAAGCTACGAAAAAAAAAGCAGGACTGCTCACAATATACTTAACTTTACTGTACAAGGTGGCCTGAGTCTTCATTAGAAAATGTTAGGGCCCTCTAAAAGACTGAAAAACACTTCTTTGGGAGAAACTAAGAATGAATTGACTTCTGGCTACAGACAATTCAGTAATCAATGGCCATCTTTATACCTGAAGATCAACATGTCTCACTGTTGTATTTGTTCTGTATTCTTAATGGTATAAATTAACATTAGCACCACCACTGTTGCAGATTCTACTCTCATTCTGACTCCACTACTGGAAAGAGAGTGTAATGGAAAGCCATTATAGTGACTGTTCATGCTCTTTTCAGCCTTTACATAATAAAATACCTACTATTTATAGTACAATAGTTGCAAAAAGAAACACTCTTTTTTCAATAGAATACATCTGAAAAGGCTCTAAAATTATTTTAAGTAATTTTAAGTTATTGCGGAGGTTTCAAGGCAGAATAAAAATACACTCCGTTTCCCAGCACTTGAATGGGAACCCAGATCCTAACTCCTTACTGAAGCATGAAAATTTCTCTCATCTGTTCACCAAGCTCAGTTTGTCTTACTACTGTCTTCTGTTTTCTCCATACCTTATTTTTCATGAATTTGGAATGACTACGGTACACCTCCATTTGCTTCATTTCCTCTTCACGTTCCTCTGTGCTCAGAGCTCCGTTTGACTTCAACATCTGAATCTCCTCTTCCAAATCCCGGAGGCCACGCTCCATGGAAGAAATTTTTGAATCCTGAAAACGATTAGAAGAGACAGTTAAAGATACACAGTTAGATGATTTGTTAACATACCACTGGATCAAAAAAAGGAAATCCTGCCCTGGAAATTTACTCCTGAAGTTCCTAGAGAAATCAGTCTACACCTCTTTAGATAGCATCTAGCTGAGTGTTCAAGTACTCATTTTTCAATTTTTTTTATACTTTTCAATGAAAGCAAGACTTTAGTACCGAAAGAAAACATGGCTAGGGGCAGGGACACAGTATATGTTAAGTTAATAGAGGAACATGAAAAAAGGTTGCTTTGTAACACAAAGGCAGCATAAAAAAGAGAAATTTAATTCTGATTGAATGAACATTAAAAAAAAGAGTTTATGCTACTAGTAATTTAAGTGGGGTCACAAATGGAGAACATAAAAAGCTCCATAAGCAAGGAAAATATGTAATTATCTAGTCTTGAGTGGACAAAGCAGGAGAATCCTTCAAGCTTTCTGGCTCATATATACAACATATAAAACACTTACATGGTTAAAAAAAATTACATCTGGAAAAATAAGAAAGTCAATCTACCATTATCCTGAAGAGTCAGAGGTTTTCAATCTACTTGGTTTACAGTTTCTTTAGAAGTCTTATGTGTTAGTAACAGCAAGAACAAATTTATACAGCATACACAGCTTCATACACGCTTATGAACACAGGCATTTATGAACTGTAATCTCTTAAAATGTCTGTTTTTCTTTTATTTAATTTCTCCAAAATATTCCGTCTTTCCTGAACTACAGGTAGGATTTGAAACTGTCCTCCATTCTTTCACAGACCAGTCCTTTTTTGTGTGTATGTCTGTCTGATAATCAAAGTGAAGCTGAAAAAAAATAAAAAAAATTTCATATATAGGTTTTAACTCATGAGATCAGATTTTTCTAAAGGAACATTATTGAGATCTAGTCAGATCTTTTGCTTTATGTTTAATGCTTAAATTAAAATTGGTTACGTGGATTTCTGCAACAATAAAATCAAGAGAGGAAGTAAGGTGAAGTGATATGTTGTAATTTACAACAGTATTTTGTTTTGGTGCCCACATCACTTTCCAGAAATACCAGTGCTTCTCTTTTGATAGTAAAGAGGACTTACTGTTACCTGTTGGTCAATTAGTTTTTATTGCTATGAACCACAAAGATGTTTAATAAAAGAAAGACGGTAAATGAAAGGCTCCAGAGTAGAAAGATAGGAAATTACTCTGGAAAACAATAAGATGGAATGGGAAGAGTTGGAAGGGAAAAAATAAGGGAAACAAAAGAAAAATGGACAGATAAATAAATAGGGAGAAAGGAGGGATATGTAAGTGGAAGGAAATAGTTCACAAAGACAGTTTCCAATTTTTTAACTGTATTTGTCCAAATCCTATCTGATGTACTTTATGAATCACAGAATATGAAACAAGATCGAATAAAGCTGTGGAAACCACACACTCAGTTTGTGGCTCCTGAGCTCTTGGCAAACTGCCATTGTTCCATTAGATACTTGAATTAATGGTTTAAGAATTCAATCACAAATTCCTCTTGAAGTTAGGTTTACAATGACATACAGACATCTTTCTGGCTGTATGACCCACTCTTTAAGTTTTGAGTTTGCAAACTGTTAACTTTGTTGACACACAAAAGGCAAAGCAGTACTTTAAATGTTGACACTATAATAAGAAAATAACCCACATCATCATAAAAAACTTACTAATCCTTTATTCCCATTCTTGTAATCCAATGGACTCTTGGTTAACTGAAAGAAATGTTTATGTGCTGCTGAAAGGCAGACAGGAGACAGGTTTCTGTTGTTTCATTAAGGAGTTTTGTCTCTTCACTTATCAATAATAACAGATAAATTAATAATAGACAGTAAAATAGGATAAAATAAATATACTTATTTCAAATTAGAAAACTGACAGGAGTTCATGGCATTTGGTAGAATCACTTTTTATATGAAAACATATTTTCCAGAGAACAAACTCTACTGCTGCCTATATGCAATCATTTACCTTCATCTCAATAACAGTTTGCAGAGCCTTTGTCTTGGCTGTATCAGGAGCATTTTCAAATCGACGATGGATCTCCTGTACCAGCAGAAAAGAAAGTAAGAGTTAACCTAATGGCATTTTAACCCACTTGCCAAATACAAACAAAATTACTAGAAACTTCTCCTTTAATACATAGCCTAACTCAACGCTGCTTTCTTATGTTACCAGTTCATACACTTTGTTATTATTTATCATATCAAAGAAAGGATAGGTGAAAGTTCATTCTACAGAACTCGAGCCTCGGTTAAAAAGACACAACAGAAACTGCATCTTTGACTACCTACTTACTCAAAATAAACTGCTAATGACAGCTGCATCTATTAAAATCTCCTATCATCTTCCTGCTAAACTACTCTAAACTATTACTAGTTTCTCAAAGATGTTTACTGAAAATAATAATGCTGTGGTTTCTGTTTCTAGAATCTACAGGGTGCAGTTATTTTACTGTGAGTAGCAACATTTATTATGCATGATGAAAATCTTTCTTCACTGGGTCTTGAGCATAATTGCAAATACGTAACTTGACAGCACATTGCTCTAGAAGTTCAGAATACACAGACAGTAGGACACAAAACCCATCTGATATTTCTGTTGATGTCAATTCACAGAACTAGCATGCTTCAGTCTGCTTACTAAGGAATAAAATTATAGAAAGCTGAAACAACTTGTTCTACCATATGAAGTAATTAGGGATTTCAAACAAAAATTGGGAATATAGGAGAAACTATATAGTATCTATGTAATTTTTTCATTATTTGTCTCAGAATAGTATTGTCCTTACACCACACACTAATGTTATATGTAGGAATGTGAATACTGTTAGAACATTAATATTATATGACATGAAAATACTCTGGTGCCCACAGAGTATGAACTGTGATACTAGTTATCCTAACAACACGTGGTAATATGCACACACATAGAGTGAAACCACCCACTGCCCTCAAACACCTAAAAGATAAAGCCAAGAAGCCAACAAAAACCTGTTATTTTCTACAGTCATAGCGAAGAGATAATATTTTGTATGGCAGTCATACATGCAATTTGCTCCATATGATTACTTATTTGAATGAGACAGTTAAGAGTTGTATAGTGCTTTTTGAAATACTGGAAACACTACTTGTCATGTAAAATTTTTAAGTGCTCTTGCATAGCTGTCAAGTGAGAAAGACAGAAACGTTTAGTGGTATGTCAAGGGCCACCAGAAGAATTTTGCATAAATTTAGCACAAGGACATTTGTGTAAGTTGATGCCTGTAAGCAGTGACAACAAGAAAATCCAGTCTGTTTTAAATAATACACTTGCGTATTTCCTGAGAATATACTTTTGCAAGTATATTCACAGGGTAGAGTGGTATTTTCTGGAAGAAAAAAACAACAACCCGAAACAAAACAAAACAAAACTCCTGAAAAAATAAACCAGAAAACCCTTCTAAATATATTTGTTTCTCCCACAGTCAACAGGTAACTTGAGAACCTCTGGTCATGTATCACTGACACCATATAGACCAGAGTGTAGCAACAGCACTATTATTCCTCTTCTACTTACCTGTACCTGCATTCTCATGGATTTACTTAAATCTGAACACTTTAGCCAGACTTTTCCTTGGTCCTATGATTTCCTGTATCTGCCTGTAATGTCCAAAAAAGAGCAGTGTGCATTTCACTCTGATATTTTTCTTAACTCCTGGCCAAAGCATAGCATAATCAGTAATTTCTCATCAATAGCCTTCCAAACTGTTGGTCTCTAGCACTTTTCCACTTTTCCATCTGCCTACAGGGTTAGGGGCATGCTGTCTTTGTCCAAAGTCAAACAGACATGGCTTCTACCTATTCAACAGTTTTTAAATCAACAAGACAGCCACTTTCTCTTGAGTATGTTGATGTTAAATCTAAGGAGGGGGAACATACTACATTGAGATGCTCTTTCCAGAGGGCTGATCATAGGGCCATCTAAAGACTGCAGGCATTATCTCTGGGATCATCTCCTTAGCAGCGCTGTTCAGCTTTTTCAAAGCCTACAGCAGACAGTCCAACCAGCTCAACCTTTTTCTACAGTTTCCTGTGCCCATCCTCAGAAGAAGAAAAAAGAAGCTGTCAGCAAACATAATATAATCAATACAAGCTGGACCAACATCTTCACATCACTTTTACTACCTGCTCCACCCTCAGCATTTTTTTTGAGACACATAAATAAAACTACTTTTCCAGTCTGTCTCCACTACTTACTATTCCAGTCGCTACCTCTTCAGAGGTAAAATGTTAGAGATTCATTTGCTGTACATAATGTTAGAAAAGAAGCTCATTATGAGGTAGAATTTGCTTTCAAAAATGTAATATCAATTAAGCATAGGACAATCTGCTACATACTCTGCCCATAAGAAACTCAGAACTTATCTTACTACCCTCAGTCAAGGATCAGAGGTAAAAAAAATAATGCTACATATTTGCCTAATAAGAATAAGCTATGATGAGCTACTAACAATCGGGACCAGCCTAAGCATTTAGAAATATAAGGCGGAGCAGAGCCAGCACCCTCCACCTGTTTCTCAGTGCTTTTACCAGTACCTGTCATGAAAAACATCCCTTTTCTTCAGCGTCCCTGTTCTTCCTCCACAGGGAATGATCACAGCTGCCTTCCTAAAGGTAGCTGTGGTATATTTCTCCCTGTTTCCACCTCAGCCAGGAAAAACTCAGCTGACAGAAGTAGCTTCCTCCTGAAACTTCTCCATATGTGAGTTTTGCAGAGTGAACACTGCAGATTCATGCACTCACCAAGAAGCATACTGCTGGAGAGGCATCCAGAACATTTCACTGCTCTGGAACCACAGGCCTGTATCTATTTGGCTGCAGTGAACAGCACTGTTTGTACAAGTACACAATCATCTGAATAAGAAACATGACTTCTGACTATCCTTCTGCAGAGGCTCATACATGCCCCACAACCTTCAGTTCCTTCTCAGAATTCTCAAGTCTTTTCCTGTGATTGCCAGCCTGAGAACTGAGAGATTAAGTCAGAAGCCATTCTTTTTTGTAAATCCAGATGTGGCACATTAAAAGAGGTAGTATTTGAGAAAACCCATTGTAGCACACATCCTATGTTGTAATACCAAATTATTCTGTAATCTCTACTTGTCTATGAAAACGCCTACTAAGAACATGCATATAAACAATGCAACTCCAAGAATGCCATTTAGTAGTAATACAGTCCATAGCTGAAGACATTTTGGCAGCATGCTCAAATTCATGTCCACTTTAAAAAAATGTTATATGGGAAGAAAAGAGGGTCTGAAGCCTCCAGGTTTTAGAATATTAAAAAAGTGGCTTTCCTTAAATGCCAAACTCATCTATGGGAAAAAGGAAAGTCATTCTGAAGAAGACTCATTAAGCTTAAAAAGGTGAAGAAAGATCCATGAGTGACAATTACCTTATTCTGAATCACATGAGCTTTTGCTAAATGCATAAAATTATGTCTCCAGCTGCTCCTGTCACATCAGTGACACAATCACCCAATAAATTTTATTTTAGAATAAAATTACACAGCTTGATCATAGAAAGGAAGTTAAAACAAATTCTTGTGAATGGTCAGAAACAGAAAACAAAAGATAAGAAGGTAAAAAAATAATATGCCAAAAGTCTATTTTGAACAATGTATCATTTTTATTTTAGCTCTGCAATTGCATACTAGATAATTTCCACTTGTGCACAGTCTCTGACCTGAGAACATAAAAGCAACTACTACTATGGAAATGATGTAAGATGGGACACACAGTAAGAAAACAGTGTATCACCAAAGGGATGCTGACACAACAGTGTGTCCTTTATACATTGCATAGTGTTTTCTCAAAAAAAAAATCCTTTTAAGCTTTTTTCTTTAGAAATGCCTGTATCTCCACTGTCTGAAGTGATATTTTGCACTTCAGCAAAGGAAATGTCCTACTTCTATCATCTTAAGCAATACCACTGTGATTTGGATGACATAACCTGCTGAAAAACAACACCTCCCACCTCTCAACTGCATAGTAAGGATTTAATTTTGGCAACATGCCTACGACTCTAAAGAACCTGGAAGCAGGGCTACAGGCAAACTGAGCCTCCCTAGAACACAGATTTAAGTGTGGCTGCTGAAGGAAGGCAGCACATATATATCCTTCCTAATTTCGAAATACAGGTTGTGTACTTATCTTTGAGTGGCAGAATGGATAAATATTAATATATCCTATCTCTGATGTCCTCAGATTCTATTGTGGACACACACCACATATTGCAGTTAATTACAATGAAATGCAAATACTGCAGCCAAAGGAAAATTTCATCAGCATCTGTCAGTTGAATATTAACTATCATTGTTAATTTTCTAAGTTATTTAATAGATCTGTAAGACCAAATAGATCTGTAATTGTGCAGGAGGACAAATTCTACCTGGCTAACCTTATTTTCTTCTCCAATAAAGTAACTGTCTGTGTGTTAAGTAGTGAGCAGTGGGTGTGGCACATCTTGACTTGAGGCTTTTGACATGGCCTCCAAACATCCTTGCAGCTAATTGGTGAGATACAGACTGGTTAAATGTGGGTGGAAACTGGACTATCACACCCAAAGCCTGGTGATCAGCACTATGAAGTCCAGTTGGTAGCTGCTGACAATCCTCAGAGGCTAATACTGTGGCTGTCAGTGTCCAGTGCCTCTATTAATGATCTAAACGATAGGAGAGATGGCACCCTCAGCATGCTTGTGGATTATATGAAATTTGGGAAAGATGTGAATTGGGAGTAAGCACTGTGCCCTTGCTGTAAAAAAAAACAACACAATGGCCAACTGCATCCTGGGTGGTGGTATTAGCAAGACTATACAGCCAGAAAGGAAGCAGTTATTTCTTTCTATGCAGCTCTCGCAAGACTGGAGGACTGTGCCCTACTTCAGACTCCCCAGTAAAAGGAAGACATTAGAAGATGAAGAGTGTCCACAGGACAGCCACCAAGATGGTTGGGGCTGGAACATGTAATGCTAGTGGAGAGAATGAGAGAACTGAGTTTGTTCAGCTGAGGGGCAAAGGCGGCTTGTGGAAAACCTTGATGCTCTCTAGAACTATCTAACTGGAAGCTGTACAGATTATGATGAGACAGAAGTCTTTCCAGAAGTGCAAAGTGGAAGGATGATAGGCAACAGGTAAAAGTTGCAGCACAGAAAAATTCTGACTTGTTAATATGGAAAAGATTTTACCAGGAGAGCAACCAAATATGGGCCCAAGTGCCCTATAAGAGGCTGTGGAATCCCCATCACTTGAAATTGCTGATGTGAGCAGGAGGTTGCATGAAATAACCTCTGGGAGAGCCCTTCAACCTGCATCATTCATTTATAAAAACATCTTTACTAAATGGGATCAGAGGGTGACTGGATAGTATTTCAATTGTTTAGTTTCAGGATTTTTATGAGTATTTTTCAGAAAGTGCTTGAGACCAGCAATTTTAACTTCTATTTCAACAACATGTAAAAGTGAACTGAAAAAACATTTGTCCTGGTTTGAGCCAGGATGAAGCCAATTTTTCTTTTTACTGTTTTTTTTTTCCTTCAGTAAGCTTTCTTGTAACTAGCAACAGTGTGTTCTGCTAGGCTGATAAGACAGTGGAATGTTTTTCTAACTACTGAGGCTTCAAGGTCGCACCTTCACTCTGCCGGCTCAAACACTATGGGGAGATCTGTGACCCCCCCCCCCGTGGGAGGCTGAGTTAGATGGACAGCAAAATTGGCCAAAGATATTCCATTCCATATATCTACGTAAGCTCAAAGGAAGGTCAGAGATCACAGAAGACAACTTCCTTCCTTCTTTTTCTCCCCTTCTCTTCCGTCCATGGCCGGCGTCCAGGGAGGACTCTGTTCATCCATCACCATCGACCCTTAGGCTTGAGATCTCCTGACCACCGTAACTCTCTGCTTTCCCCAGCAGCAGCTCCGGGATTCCTCGGGACTCTTCCCAGTTCAGGGAAGTGCTGTGGGAGTTGCTGGGGTGGGGGGAGGTGAGAGGCTTTTGCCCATACCTGAATATATCTGTATATAATTGTATATATTTTCTTGTATCATTCATTAGTGTTTTAATTAAAGCTGTGTAGTTTAGTTTTCAATCCAGCCAAATCTCTCTCTTTTTCTCTCTCTCCTTCCCTACCTGGGTGGGAGGGGATCAAGAGCATTGTTGTCAGACCTGAGTCAAACTGTGACAACATTGTATAATAAGAGTCCTGTATAGTTTATCCCATTACTGTTAGAGTTTTGCTACTAAAAAGTTACAGTTACATAGGTTTGGAACCAATAATCATGGGTGGTTCTTTCAGAAATTACTTCTGTATTTCTCCATTTGTCATCTCCTACATTTACAAAAACAATCAACCTAATTCCTTGAAAAATAAATTGATGGTATTAATAAAGGGCATAACTTTGAAAGATTTGCTGAAACGTACACACACATCAATAATGGAGGGTGCTAGTTTCTTTGAAGCTTAGTTACCCCTGGCTAAAAAAATTCATCTCTGTGTATTGCAATTTTATTAATACATTCAGACCATGGTTTCTAAATCCCACCAAAACCTCAGATATTAGGACACCTAAGTTTATTAACACAGGCATTATCTAAAGTGAAAATTAAAACACAGCTTCCAGTTCATCTCAGTGTTCCTATCAGCAAGAAACAAAAGCAAAATCCCTTCAGCGTTAAGAGTAAAAGCAAGATAAAGATGAGAGAGATCAATTCAAACCATCTTAATATTTTTAAGTAGCAAGCTATTGTGTTGAAATTGGACTACAGAAGCATGAATTCAAAAGCTAAAGTCAATTAAAAATTAAAATCTTAATAATTTAGAACTGTATTGACATATGCATTATTAATTTTTCATTTTTCCATTCTTTCCTCTCATTTAAGGTGAAAAAGCATCTGTTTTCTATTTAGATTAACTTCCAGCTTGTGTGTGGTATTTTCAACTTTTTTTCTTCTACTGCAAAGTTTCACATGTGCAGAAACAGAATTCCACAAATTTAATCTCTGCTGAAGAAAAGTGCAGGATAATATTCACACCTCCAAGGAAAGTATACCTAAGCTTTGTAAACAAAGCAAATCATGTAGCACATATGGACATAGACAAATCTTCTAATATTAAAAAAAAAAATAAAGAATCAAAATATATTAATGTTTACATATTTTAAACCTCTTATCACCAGACAATTTATGCATTTCCAAATTGTTTAATTTAATTTTAAAAATTCCACCTGAAGGGGATGGAGATGCTAAAATGTACTAGTTAGACATTTTGCCTTGTGTGAATATAAAGAAAAAAAAATATTTTGAAGACTAACTAGCTCATTTATATAGAGAGAAAGGTTTGAAATAAGTTTAAAAATGAAGTCTATCATTTTAGCTCGCTATGCTAGAAAAAACACATGAATAGACCCACTGAAATGTTATGGGTTATTTAATTTTGATGTGATCATAACTATAATACAGACAAAACACGCCAACAGGTAACTGCAGTTCTTTATTCCATTCACTTAATTCCTACATGATTATATAAAACCCAGAAATTTGCTATACAAGAATCAGAATGTGTCTATGGTTTCTTTGTAGTTTGGAAAGACATGAAACAAATATGTTACTTTTCGTCCTAATTTTTCATCCCTCTAAGAAACATCAAGCTACCAATCTGTGAACTGAGGAAAGCTGAAAATAATTTTATATATGTCTGAACATTTTTAACCTTCATTCTTTCATGAAGTGACACATAAGACATTCCAAACTACAACTGTATTTAAAAAATAAAAATGTATAAGGAATAAATCGTGCATGCTGTCAAGCTGCAATAGCACATTTTCTCCAATTTTGATCTACAAAAGCTCAATATATTTTAAAACTACTTCTAGGCCAATCAAGTGATTCTACTGCAGACATAGCTATTAAATTACCTTGATATATGTCATTTCTCTGCTATCCTCTTCTAAAATGTCAAAAGAATGAAGCAGAAACAGAAAAAACAGAAACTTAATTTTTTTAACTCAATAGAAAGATGTCACCTAGAATGATGGGAGTAAGAATTCCAGTTACTGAATCTATCTATTACAGCAAACCAAAAATTCTCTCTAAAAGTGTGTCTTTTTTTTATGTTACAAAGTACTGGAACAAGACAAAAGTGTTCTTTGAGATAACTCTAATTGCTCCAATTAAAATTTCTAAATCCTCCTCTAAGCCCGGAGCAGAAAAGGGTAAGAATTTTAACACAAGCATGGAAAAAGAACTTCTTTGCAAAACTTGTCACAAGTAATTAAAATCTGTTCAGATATGGCAAACAACCTTTCTCTTCATTGGGCATTGCTCAGCAGTGCTCCGATGCTGCATCTATGTAGTACATCCGTCCTTTCTTACTACACTCCTTGGTGCTGTTCTTTGGTCATCACAGTATCAAGTCTGAGAATCTAAAGCTAAGTCAAGTGTATGTAGGTTACAGGCTAGTGCGCCTGCTCTGACAGACAGCTACCCTAAGTGGAGACAGAATAAAGAGTGCTCACAGAAATGTTATTTCCTAGAATAAAGTAAGCACTGTTTGAGTCAAAATAGCTACAAACAGGGATCAGTTCTTGTGATAAGGCCATACCAGATAACTGTAGTACGTACAGTACACAAGCAGGACTTTGTAGGGCTGCCATTTCAACAAACACTGAAGATGAAAAGAAATAAAACATTTTTCTACCACAGCTTTTTTCCGTAAGTTCATTGTAATTGAGTGCTCTTATGAATGACCTATTACAGTGTCTGCTTTACATACAAAACCTCTCTTTATTAGTTAGGCACTACATCCTGAACTCCTTCATTCAGTTTTTCACTCAGTTGTATTAAAAATCCATCTTGTTTCAATAGCCTCAATTATTAAATATGTGTATATATATATATAAATGAAAGCTGTAATTTACCACCAAACACAGTTTTGTGACATAAACTGCAAAGCTACTCTTGGTTCTTTTCTTGTTCCACAACACTTGCAACATGCAAACCTTGAATCTAGAACTGACTCCTAAAGAACATTCTAGATAATGAGCTTACTTTCTGCTTCCAGATAAAAAGGCTGCAGTCAGCCATCTGTTCTAGGTCTGGATTAAACATTCAGGGGTATATCAGTTAATTTTTGTCTATCAAATCAAATTACTATTTAATTTTTTATTATGAGCTATGTTGCCATTATATTACATTGATATTTCAATGAACACCTTTAACCCAATACCTGCTTAGCCTCAAAGTTTGAGCCAACCACTCCCTTTTCCCAGAAGAATGCTATAGCTTCAAGACCACAGTTTAACTTAACTTTGACCTCTTGCTGAAGGTACTGACAACAGCCACATGCAGCCTGTCACAGGTCACTTACAGGACTTAAAACACATCCTTCATTATAAATATGTGGCAAAACTGTCATGAAGGAAGAAGAAACTAGCACTGTGTATGACTCCTACTGCATCTTTTCAGAAAAAGCCAATGGTTAGGGCCATGTATATTAACACAACTCTGAATATATTTTATACAGGGTGTGATGGGATTGATGACTTCATAGGTGTATTGGGTAGATAACAATAAGCACACTTGCCAACGAAGAGAAGGTCATACATTTGGGAATTTCACCTCATACATCCTTCTTGGTTCTTATGATTTAAGACATCCAAGGGTAGCTCTTGCTAAGTAGGAGAAACACAGATGTGTCAGTATAATCCAGAAACTCCAATTAATACATGCCACAGCACTGATGTAAACAAAGATGTATTTGGCTTGCAGAGAATGTCTGCCCAGCAGCAACCCAGAGACAAACAGGTCATCAGATTAACTACTGTTGTAAAATCTGAGCTGATATCCCTTGTAAAGGAGTAAGAAAATGGGATAACACTTTCAAAGTTGTCTGGCAAGTAACTGGCAATAACACTCAATGAACAACTTCTTTTTGTTCCCTCTGGTAGAACAAATATAGATAGTTTTGTTTCTATCCTTTCTTCTAGGCAGATGACAAATTTGGCCTAAACTTTTTTCTCCAAGAACTCTCAAGAATCATAGAATCATAGGGGTTGGAAGGGACCTCGAAAGATCATCTAGTCCAACCCCCCCTGCCAGAGCAGGGTCACCCACAGCACATCATACAGGAACGCACCCAGGTGGGTTTTGAATGTCTCCAGTGACGGAGACTCCACAACCTCTCTGGGCAGCCTATTCCAGTGCTCTGTCACTCTCACAGTAAAAAATTTTTTTCGGATATTCACTTTGAACCTCCTATGCTCCAATTTGCACCCATTACCCCTTGTCCTATCACTGGTCATCATTGAGAAAAGCCTAACTCCATCTCCCTGACACTCACCCCTTACATATTTGTAAACATTGATGAGGTCACCCCTCCGTCTCCTTTTCTCCAAGCTAAAGAGACCCAGCTCCCTCAGTCTCTCCTCATAAGGGAGATGTTCCACTCCCTTAATCATCTTTGTGGCTCTGCACTGGACTCTTTCAAGCAGATCCCTGTCCTTCTTGAACCGAGGGGCCCAGGACTGGACACAATACTCCAGATGTGGCCTCACCAATGCAGAATAGAGGGGGAGGAGAACCTCTGTTGACCTACTAACCACACCCTTTCTAATACACCCCAGGATGCCATTGGCCTTCTTGGCCACAAGGGCACATTGCTGGCTCATGGTCATCCTCCTGTCTACCAGGACTCCCAGGTCCCTTTCTCCTACACTGCTCTCCAGCAGGTCAGCCCCCAACCTGTACCAGTACATGGTGTTTCTCTTCCCCAAATGCAGAACTCTTCACTTCCCCTTGTTGAACTTCATCATGTTTCTCCCCGCCCAACTCTCCAGCCTAAGTCTCTCTGAATGGCATCACAGCCTTCTGGTGTGTCAGCCACTCCTTCCAGCTTAGTGTCATCAGCGAAGTCATCAATAAGTTGTCATCAAGAAGTTACCTCTTTTTTGACTGTGATGCTAGATGTGTAGGATTTCTGTTCTTCAGATACAAATTCCTAAAAACAGATAGTTGTAAACCATTCAAAGGAGAAAGGTTCAACGAAGTTGGTGTAATGATGTTTGACTGTCCTTGCAAAGCATAGTTTGAACAAAGCATTCCAAGTGTATAGACCACCAGGTCTCACATCATCTTCTGCCATAAGCTGCACTGCTATTTGGTGTGTCTATTACTCTGTGTAGCTGAGAGAAACATATTTCTACTCAGTGCATCTAGCATTTTGGGGGCAGGGAGCAGAGAGGTTGTCTAATAGAGCACAGCAGACTTATTTATCTTTAGAGTTATGTGCTGTCACTGCCATCACTGATAATTCTGCAACAGGTGAGTCTGGAACAATGAGGTAGAAGTTAATTTAACTTGGGAGCTATTCTGGAAGCTGTAGTCCAGCTGGTGGATTTCGTCAAGTATTTCTTGCTGGTATGATAATAATCTGGTTTCTGAAAGTTAAGTCTAGAACACCAGCAATAATATAAATAATTTTCAGTAAGACTTAAGAAATTGTATTCAAAATAGCATCCATCATTTTATAGGCTATGAAGTTTAAGCTTGTTTTCCAGGGTAGAGGAATTTGATGCAGCCACACTGTGATCTGCTGAAGTCAGGGCATCTAGATCCATGTCTATGTTCAGATATTTAATGAAACATTAAATTTTTCATTACTTTGTGTTAATGAGAGACTATCATCTATATTAGTGAGCTACAAAATCTATGCAATGCTGGATACAGGATCTTTCCTATAGACTTGTATAGAAGGATTGCTAGAATTTCCCAAAATCTGGGACAATTAGGAAGAGCCCAAGGGAGTCGTATGACTTATAGAGATACCTCTCACCATCTCCAGGAGAATCCATTTCATAACCTGGATACAGGAGACTGAGAAAGTGCTCTGGGAGATTATCAAAGATATGCATTATGAGTAGCATTGGGCTTTTCTGCCTGGAAAAGGAGAAAACTTAGAAGGGATATGACAGATCTAAAATTCTGAGTGGCACTAAGTCTCAACAGCAATCACCTGTTCACTGTGTCTTCCAGTGCAAGAGGCTGTCAATGAAGTTACTGGGTGACAGGTTCAAACTCAAAAGAAATGAGGAATGTTCTTTCTGCAGTGGAGAGCAGGCTTGTAGAACCACTTATCAAATGATGCTACAGCTGCAAAAGTTTACATGGGAACAAATGTACTTGGATGGCAGATCTATGGAGGATACTAAACTGTTAAGCCACAAAAAGTTCAAGAAAACCCTTCTCTCTGAACAGCTGGGAATATGGGACAACATTGATGGGGCAACCTGGTGCTCAGGAAGTCAGATGCAGTCAACTACAGCTCAGCAACATACCCTGGTTTTCTTCAGCCTCCTGAAGCCCCAGGCATGAGACCTGAGTTTCATGCAGACAAGCCTGAGTTCAGTTAGCTCAGAGCTCATGGCAACACATGGATACTAACTAAATCCTTCCTGCTGTGACCCAGTCCCATAAGGACTCTACCTTTTTCAGGAAATCTTTTAACATAAAAGCTATGATTTAAATGATTGATGATTCCCAGATATGTGTGAAAGAAACAAGAATTCTTATCTTTCAACATCTACTAATCGGTAGCAGAAACAAAAATAACTGCATTCCTAAAAATTTACACATCTCCTGACAGCTTTTCATTTATGTTGATGGACTTAAAGTGGAGTTAAATGGAAGCCATTTGAGGCTCTTCCTGAAATAGGCACAAGATTTGGAACAGAATTATCATTGGTTGCTAAATAAAGGAAAAAATGTAGTGTAGAAACTCTGGAATCACATTATCTTCACTCCAGAGACTCAAGAGATTACTGCTCTAAAAAAATAAATCTGGCCTAAATCTGGCTCAGAAATGCAGTGGGCTCTAGGTTTCTTATATAAATGCTTGCATGAGCACAAGTACAATGGGTCAGGCCATGGAAAATATATGAATAAGAGGTATTAAGAAGTATTTATTTACTGCAAACACTCATCTCAGAAAGCTCTGTGCTAGACCTTGATTCTCAAGCTTCTTCTCCCCCTTAGAGAGGGAGCTCAAATCTTGTGTATGTGTCAGGCTTTCAAAATAATGATGAACCACAAAGTAGACACACCATGTGCAAAACAGGGCATTAGATTCACACACACGTATCACATACACTTGTATAGCTATCAATTCATACATTCAATCTACAGAAATATGTAGAATAATCTTTCCAGAAATTCTTATAATTGTTGAATACATGCGTGTGCATACATACATACCTCTGTATTTACATACCACATACTAAATTACTAGCCTTTTAGAAGTGAATACTCAAATACTCTAGGAGGCTGGTTGACAAGAAGAAAACGCATTTAACAAAATCAAGAAATTTAATGAAACTGGCTACACAACAACTGATTTATTTTCATTTATTTTTCTAAGATACTTATATGTAGCCCATATTTTATTACAACTAGTCTAGGATGATTAATAGTGAAGAATGTTTGCCATTGTAGTCCTCTAAGGTGTATTATAGATATAACAATGGTTTTTCCTTACTATTTTCAGAGAGACTGGTGAAAGGGGTTACTCCGTGTGCAACAGTGTTCCTTTAAGTAATCTTTTTTTTTTCGCTGCACATCCAGGGCAGCTAATAGTTTTATCAAATACCCTTCACAGCAAGGCGACTGTTTCCATGGAAACTGTAGAGCAATCATCCATTACTCCTGTATTCTCTCCTGAATACAGGTAGCTACTGAATTTTGCAGTCTGTGTGACAATTCACCTCCGGAGCTTCATATGGAGGCTGTGGGGAAAGTGGGGCCTAAGCACAAAACCCCAAAAACCACACACAAGTAAACCATAAAGAAGTTTTAAAACAAGGACAAATTCTGTCAACTCTGCAATGTAAAATACACCTTATAGATTGGATGGACGATTCTTTCCTTACCATTCTGAAATGGAGAAGAGACACAGGAAAGCTTAAGATTGGAGATGAAGCCAGAGCTTGGTCACTTACCTCTCTCAGCATGTTGTTTTCTTTTTCCTTCTGTTCAAGAAGGCTCTCCAAGTGGTGCACATGCATCTCTGCCTCAGCCAACCGTCTTGTTCGCTCATGATCTTCCTCAGTGGCTTTTGCTGACAGACCTTTACTCTGCAGCATCTCCAACAGCTTTTTGATGGACTCATCACGTGCATTTAAGGTTTGTTTCTGTGTCTCAATACGCAGTTCCATCTCTTCTAGGGTTTTACGTAGCAGGAAGAGTTCCTTGGCCTGGCGTTCATGCTCTGCATGAAGTCGTTGGAAGTTTTCTTCTGTTAGCTCTGCCACCAAGGGCTCACTGGTTCTAGTGCTGCTGTCCTGCTGGAACAGCTGGTTCAGGTCCCGCTGGATCCGAAGCTCATCTTGGAGAGCCTGGATAGTCATCTGCATATGCTAAAAGAATAAATAAATAAAATCAGAGGATTCCGTCCACTGGAGAAATAAAGAGAACAGTATAAGCCACATCATTCCTCCAGAACTATCAACCAAGAGGAAACTTCAACACCAACAGACCAACACTGTTTTTTCAAAGCAGAACTGAGGTGGAACTGAGTTATGCTACAGAAATTTCAAGTCCTTCCTTCTATGCTTGGTACTGGTTTCTTAATCCTAGAAACCTCTTACTCAGGTGACTCTCCCACTTCCACCAACATGCATAAGTCACTATTTCAAATTGAAAATGTCAGTAGGCATTTGTCAGTAAGCTAAAAGATTAAACTATTTGTTTTTTCCAAATATTTGACTATCCTATAGAAGAATTCTGCGTAAGAAATCCCAGACTAGAATAACTAGCTTGACAAATCAACATGAATATTAGAATCTATGTATCATCTAACAAGAAGGTTTTCCATACTAACACTATACATAGCACAGATTTCCCAATTGACTTACAAAAGAAACTTCAGCATGTCAGGAAGATCTACAACTATAGAAAACTGGATATACACTGACTGGGGAGAAGGGTCACATCTTAAAATTTAATGCATGAGGATTTTAGTACAGAATAGAAATTTCCACATTACAATGACGAACGTAAAGTCAATCAAACGATCAGCAGTAATTTGTGGTTGTTCAAGACAATAAATCCTGTCTCCATGACTGTGGATACCATGGGTTAATACAGTGGGATCATATAGGAGAAGCACAGTTAGCCTAGAAAAAAGTATTCACTTAATATTTAGATAAACATTTGTTTTCTTCTCAGCAAGACAGAACTATTAAGACAATAATGGAGAAGTACTTACACATGGAACAAATATCTGATTAGCAAGGATGAGGAACACACCAAGTGATACATCTCCACTCCCTCAAGAGTGGCAGACAATGCTTACAGTTTAGTCTTAATGTGAACAAGTCAGATGGACTGATCCCTAAAATGTACCTTTACACTGCAAAAAACAGTGTCTGCAATAGAGCTACTTCCACTATTCACTAGGATTAAAGTACTAGTTAGAGTTATAATCTATTAGCAAGCTTGATGCAGGAAACACACTCTTAAGGTCTATTATGTAAAGACGGTGCCAAATGAAAATGTTAATTTTACATTCTACATAACACAGGTATATTAGGTGAAGGGATAATTACTTGTTCTAAAAGGCACACTGTTTTTACATATTGATGGAAGCTCAAATTTATTTTCAAGTCAGTACTTAGCAGTAAAAATACTTCAAGGGAACAAAACGGATTTCAAAAATCTAGACTCTGTCCCATTGACTGCAACTCTGACTTCTTTCCTTCAACCACTTCACAATTCACCTCACTGCCTCATCTGTACCTATACAACACCAATAAAGTCAGTAACACTATAACCACAGTAGTGAAAGAATATCCTTAAACTTCGTTAAACTTAACCAGTAACCTCGCTAGATATAACTTTACAATTCCACACGAGTTAATTTCATTTGTGTTTGAGAAGCCCTACTTATCCACAGCCCAGCTGCGTGTTGTTCCTCCAGCTAACAAATTCCCACATGCTTCCACCTGCCTCTCCACATACTGCCACTTCAGCACTTCCTTTCTCCCAGGCAAGAAAAGAGCTTCTTCTGAACAACCACATAATTTACTAAATGAAATTACTTCCTCTACTCAGCGTTGTCTCAGAATCAAACTTGGGTTATTTATAAGCATTAATGGAGTAAATCATCACAACCAAACTGCCACATTTTTACCATGTGATTGGCTGTAAAATTTCATTTCAAGTTACATAAACAAGAATTGTGTCTCAGACCCACAAAAATTCTCTCCCCCAAAGCTAGAAAAGCTTCCATGCAACTTTTGGGTCAAAGAACCAAAATGTATTATATAGTTCAGAAACACAATGTGAAAAAAAAATTTAAAATACTAGTGACAAACTATATATTTGTATTCATCAGTCTGCTAAGTAAGGACAAGAGAGTTTGGAACAACCCACACAAATGGTCAGCAACTTCCTTGAATTTAGTTTCCCAAGAAAAATGAAGAGGTGGGGTGAGAGAAAGGGTAAGTACCAAAATCATGAATTGCTATTACTGTTTTCTGAACTGCTCAGCTGAGAACAAACTTCATTATGTGCAAGGTAACTGGAGAATATGCCAGAGAAAATTATACTATGCTTTCAACACCCACTGCTTTCCAACATGCAAGATGTATGCAAAATGGGTTCTTTTCTCTGCTTTCCAAAAATTTGTTATGCTTTTTCACAACATCCTTTATTAGTTGCCATCATAATTAAAACTACTTTTTCAGTTAAAACAGCTCATCTTCTACATAATTTCAAAGAAAACATGCTTTTCCCTGTGAAGGAACAGGCAAAGTCTAGCTTCTCATCCATTTCTCAGACTTCACTTTTAAATCAGTGACTATCCCAGAAAGGCAAAATACTGTCCAAGTTCATGAGATGCTAGCTGCTGATGCTGAATCCTATTTCTTGGACCTGACTAGAGACCTCAGTGAAACTTGAAAACTACTGTTGAAATTCTTACCTAGAAATAAACAAGCAAGAATACTTTTAATACTGCTGCACTTGGTTACGTCATAGGTTTGATCATGGTTCTCTTAAATAGTTTATTAAAGGTAAAGTAACTGAAGTCAAAGCAGTTATGTTGAACCTGTACTTTGCTTGAAGCTTCACTCTTACTTTGAACCTTGAGGATTCCCTGTTTTTTCATGTAATGAAAATTGGTCTTTAAGCCTCACTACAAATTAAAACTGCTCCTGCAAATTACAAAAAATATTTCTGTGCGTGTAGCTCTCTAATAAGTCCCTTAATGATTATGCCCAATGTAGTTTTCTCTTGACAGATTTCAGCCTCTTCAGGTCTACCTAAAAGGTCAAGGTACAAACATAACCTCTTACTAGATGGTCCTCTGCCTGTATTACTCCCATGGGGCAATTTAAGGTTTGCTAACCAGGCTCTATGCAGGGACAGTTTGCCTTTCCTCCAGCAGCACTGAATGTACATCTCTAAGTAGCAGAATGAGACTCAATTTCCGCCTCCACCTAAAAGGATTCAAATTTGCATTTCCCACACCTCGGCATATTGGTTAGATGAGTTTCCAACCTATAGTTCAACTATAGCCAAGCATACAGAAGTTCCTTATATTTGGTTCATGAAGCATTCCTGTTGTTACAGCTTTGGGATAATGCAACATACCTATTCTATACTGGTGAGTTTGGGAACCTTCCTGCAGGCAGCTCTTTTCATCACTCCCTGTTGAAGCTCTTCCATTTTTTCATAAAATATTTAAAGATTCAGTAGGCCTGACAGAAAATAGTAAAGGGAGCACAGCTACTTACTCTAATTAGTAGAACACATAAGACCTGAATAGCAATACTTCCAATTAACTTAAATGTTTAACATCTTACCATTCCAAAGAAAGTGGGGGATGTGCATTTTAACATACTCAGACAGAAAAAGGAATTTCATTGATACTAACAAGTATCAATTACTACCAAGCTACTGTGTTTTAGATTCCAACACACATTTCCTGTTTGGTTTTGGTTGTCTGATTTAGGCTATTCACACTGTGGATACTGTCTTTATAACTATTGTAATCAGATACATAGCTAATTCCATAGTTTATTTAAGAAGTTTAAATGCCTAAATTAGAACTGTGAGATGTGCAACAGAGGGTAGGCACCTAGGCACTGAACACTTCCGTAGTTAATTTCTCCTTGATCTCCTCGATTTAAATCCTAAGTAGTTTAACCAGGGAAATTACTTCCAACTTTTTGAATACTAAGGAAAAAAAAAAATCAGTATGTGCAAGACATGCCTCTCTACAATCAGCAGAAAGGAAGAGAAGAACCTACTCCTTCCCAGCAACAAGCGAAAACATAACATGCAATTATATGACACTGTTACAGAAACGTGGCACAGCAGGGTGGGAAGGATAGTAACATTCTGCAAAACTCAACAACTTGAAAAAATTCTCTTTTTACACTGGAAGAACATTGAAGACTCTTATATCCGTGAGCAAGACAATATGGGGTAATGGAAAGGATGGGGAGAAAAAGAGATAACCTAGTAGAGTTTGTAGTGATGCGTTAAAAAAGCTTCAGCATGGGAGATACAGGTTCAAGCTCTTATTTATCATCTTCATACATCCCAAATGAGATTCTAGTCAACAGACAATACGCTGTTCTTGGGTGGACCTCTAACAAGATATTTTTACAGAAGGGACTGAGATTCTGCTTTGTATAAATATCTGAAGAGGCCCTTTAGCATCTCCCAGTGAATGTCTCTGACCAAGCCTATTTTCTGCTCAGGGCTTGATCTCATCTCTTCTCTCATTTTTTTATCAGAAATTCCACTCCAGATGGAAGATATTTTTTCCTAACAAAATTGTTGCTGAAATAATCAGATTCAATAAAAGTTTCTTATAAAAATATTATTGACAAACTCAGCTACAAAGAATTTCCTGATTACTTCTACTGTTAACCCACACCACCAGTACCTCTTGTACTGAATGACAGCTTTATGATGTCCATGTATTTGGCAGTTTTCTGCAAATCTGCTCAGTGATCAAGCTGTTCTTCACGCAGAAAACAGTAAGTGCTTGGAAAGACATAGAATAGGTTGGCATTTTTAAAAACATATCACATATTTCTCTATTAATTTTTCAAGATACAAAGCAGGGATAAAGAAAAATAAAAAAAAAAAAGGGACAGATGTAATTTGTTAATTGACAAAAAAAATGGGTTTCTGAAGATCTCAGTTTACAGCTTTCTCTTATTCAGCCAACTGTTTTTAAAGTTGGGAAAAAGAGACAAGCTTTCAGCTACAAAAGCACTTCCAAGTCTAAAATAGATGTGCTTATAGTACCTCGAGACCCTGCCTTACTTTTGCCTTTAAATCATAATGATTATAATGCCACTACTCTGCAAAGATACAATAATTACAATCAACTTTATGTCAGAAGGACAATTCAAATGTACAGCACCAGGAAACAACAGAACTTACAGAAGTTTTTCTTGCCAGCAAATCTGCATGCACAATTACAAATTTTTGCAATATGACAACTCCTGTCATGGTCTTCACAACGACAGTGTTTCAAACATTTATAAGAGGATGAGCCATGTTAAGCTTGAAAGAGATCCCATGCTCAATGCTAGAACAGGATTTGGTCACTATAGGAAATAATTCTCTCCAATTCTCAAAGAGTTAATGTTTTGGCAGTGTTTCTGGGAAATAGATTCTGCTGAATGCACCACAGAAGCAAAAGCCTGGCTGTCTGAGGGAGTCCCTGCTGACATTCAGCTGCAGCCCACGCAAAGAAACTGAAAAAAGGGCTAATGTCAGGTGTCCAGCAGGGTTGTGATGAAACAGAACTTGCTGATTCCAGAAATGCTACTATTTGCTGTAAGATGAATCAGGGGCTTCAAAATCCTTACTTAAATGTAAATGAATGGGTGATTTTTATAATGTTTAGCTTAGATAGAAAATACAGCCATGATTTTAATAGAATTTAATTTGTGAGAGTCAAAGAAATAAACTTGTATTTTAAAGACAATCATATATTGCATTATCTCTGAGACAGCATAAGGGCAAGATGGTTAAAAAATGCTATAAAGAGCTTAAGTTGTCACTAACACATTTGTCAGCTGAACTAGACTCACAAAATTACTCTTTTTGTTTAAGGAGGCAGTATGCAGCAGTCTAATTCCTCTGCCTCTGTATATAAAAAAGAACCAACCAAAACCAGAAGCAATCCACCAGGAATTAAACTCCAAAAGTAAGCAGATCAGAAACAATCTAATAAACCTGTACGCACAGAAGAACCCAAACTGCAATGCAATCACCTCGTCCTAAGTGTATAGATATATCCATTAAAAATGTTGCAAGGTAAGAGAAAAAATGCAGTACATAAGTTATTCCCTGGTAAGTGTGCACATGAAATATTTTACCTATGGTAAACATGAAGCAGCTTGTCTTACAAAGAAAAAAAGTAAGCTCTTTATATTTCCAAGGAATAAAGCATATATATGGGCAGTTTCTATGGAATATCTGATGCACAGTAAAAATATTATTTATTCTGAAGGAATTTGTTCACTTGTCTGGTAAGAATAAAAATTTAATTTAAGCATAGGTAAACTTACCTAACTTCTGAAAAGCATCAGTTTATCACGTTTTGAACGTGATTAATACAATTCTGACAGTTTTGTGGCTTCCTACAGGATGAAGCAATCTGAGCTCTGTCACTAATGGTCTAGTAGGCAATAGAACACAAAGGAAAAAATTATTTCTGATGTCATACCAGTTAGCCTCAGCTACAATGTGTCTACATTTCCAAAGGTACATACATCTACATTAGTAGTTTGGCATGCTTCAAAAGCTTTTTCTCATGCAAATCTTCCTAGCATCTAGATTTCACACACTTTGAGTGTCAGCATGCTGTGATCCTGCAGTGCAGACACTGGACTCTTTTAAGTGCCCTTCATCTTTCTTGAGAACAGGCGTTTTGGAATTAGGACAAATGTTTTGAATTTCTCATCAGAATCAACAATTTCCATACCCATTTTAACCTCTATTTCCCACTAGGCTGTCCAAATTGGGTTAGCATTACACTGCATCATGTTTTATTAATACACAAACATGAGCACTGATTATTTGCTTTTACGAATTTCTCATCAGAATCAACAATTTCCATACATGTTGCTAAAGAAACAAAAGTCCTTGTTTCACACATTGCAGTAAGATAATTTTTTACAGTTTTTGTCTTCCCTGTCTGGGAAACACAAACTTCTTTTGTCACAAACCCTGTTGATAAAATCAATCCTCATGTAAGAGGTTTCTACTAAAAAAATAAAAGGCTGATACACAAGTATCAGACTGATCTATATTCAGGCCAGCTACGAACTTGCAGAATTCGATCTTAAGTGTTTTTCCACGTGCATACAACACACAAAATTTCACCCCAAAACACTCAATTTCACCCACGTTATAGATTACTTCTAAATGTTGCATCTATTTGGTGCTTAAGTGTCAAATTTGGCTTTTGTGAACCTCTCATCCCATGAAAGTAACTAGAAATCATTATGGTACTTGAGGGAAGGAGAATTTTAACATTTACATATGTATAAATGTCTAATATTTTCAAATTATTAGCATCTACATTAAATATTGCTAATTTTGTTAATAGATTAGGAGCTTCTCTGCAAAAACACATTCTCATTAGTCACCTCTATTAGGGAGGTCAACAAACATTTTTCCATTAGCTGAAATGGAATTAATCCAAGATAAAAGGTGCTCTGCAACACAACCTTTGATCTTGTGTTCAGTATTTTCAAAGACACAAGCACAGATCAACACTATTATCTGAAAAGGAAAAATAGCTGATGATGGTTAATGAAAAAGTACTATACAAAAACAAAAAGTTGCACAAGAAAGAATTGAAAAAGTTAGTTTGGAGCAAGCAGCAGCGGAAGATCTCATGAACTACCCAATGCTCAGAGACTATGGCTTGATGTCCACAGCAATAACTGTCCTTTCCAAACTTCTGCCTCGAGGAATTGCGTCACTGTTGTGAATAAGGTATCAAGAGCCCATTATTCAGCTGCTCAGCTGAAGAAATATTTGCTAGCACCTGGACAGTGAATCACCAGCCATCTGAAAATACTGCAATTTACTGGTGTTTTGTTTGCAGGCTTTATATAGACATTTTCTTGAGCACGAAAAGCATCAGATGACCAGATATGGCCACAAATGTGAAAATGCTGCATGGAGGACTTGATCCTCTCAAATAATAAAACACATGACATTCAGGTCATCATAAACAACACATGGCTGTACTCATTCTGACACATGGGAAGTTCCTACCAATGGAGTCTTTGCACAATGTTCAACCAAGACAGGGAGATAACCAGCAGCAAAAATACAGCTACTGCCTCTCTGCTGCATAGACCATGTGTAGAATGAGGCTTTGCCAGCCACTTATAATTTTCCTTATGCTGGTTAGATGGCAACCTTGCAAGTCATATTAGGGAGATGGCTACGGAGTGTGGAGGCCCTGTCTGCCCAACATCTCAGCCTCCTGTTTCAGAAGAAGACAGGACCAGTTTGGCTATGTCATGCTAACACTTTCATTCTTGCTTTACTAGTTCTTTGTTTCTCCAATATGCCTTCCTAACTGCTTTCTATCCCATATATCCATTTATAATTGCAACCATTGCATCTTCTCAAATCTGCTGTATTATCAGTTTGCCAGGTAAAGTAAAAGAAGTTTCCTGGAAAAGCATCTGCATGTTGTTTTCTTGTTTTAAGCTGCAATAAGGAACAACCGCAGACCTCCATACTCAATTGGTCCCAAATCCAAATGGCTTAAAATTATAACTGAACCAAGAACAATACCCATGTACATCATCAGCCACTGTAGAGGACTACAATTTGTGCACTGCTATATACAGGGGGGGCAAAAAAATCCTCATTCATTGTCCCTTCTTGAAGTAAGAAGCATTATCTTTTTTAGAAATATCAATGCACAGCAGTCAGTCATAATGGCAGCAATCATTTTAAGTCTGTCTTGCAGGATTCTTTAAGATCTCACAAGCAAGTCAAGTTCTTGCCAAATGGAACATATGCATCCATCTTCTTAAGTTTTCTCATTTTCTTTGAAATGCAAGGAAGAGGAAAATAGAAATCCATGTTAACAAAATTTACAATAGCAGCAACCATCAGTGAAACTCAACTAAGCCTTTTCAAACCTATGGCTTTTTGGCATGATACACGTTATCTTCTCAGCTCTCTCCCATGAAATACTGGCTAAGCTCACAAAGGAACTGACTAGAATTTTTTTTTTTTTTCTGGATAGCTCAACTCTGTTACACTGACTATAGTTCCAGGAAGACAAGTAGATCAAATGTTTTACTGGAATTTAAGGATAAATTTAGAATACAGCTACAGTAATCATTGTCCCTGTGAAAGAACATATTAAAAACCTCTGATCAAAATGTTCTGGCAATGGCACTTGTACTGAAACGACAGCAGCACCTCTGACAGCAAAGCAGAACACAGCACGTCACACCATGTTCTAAAGGAGCTCTCTGATCTTTTAGACACACTACCCACTTGATGGAGTTAAAGAGATAAGTGACAGGAAAGCATGAAGAGGAACTTGGATAGTTCTGGAAATAAGGAGGACTAGCGGAACCTGCCTGAATAGGTAGGTGGTGGTCAAATTTCTGCGAGATGCACCATGACAGTGATAGATGCTAGCCTCACATGCTGCTTTAGAAGTACAAAGTCAAGGATTTTCACTATGAAAATCTTCACTGGATCTTAAAATGTGACAAAAATGCCTAAATAGAGAAGTTCTTCCATTCATTAATGGTTCTTCCCTACATATATCTTTCTGCTAGATGTGTGAATTTTCAAAGCAAGAGGCAATTCCCTTTGGCAGCAACACTCAGTCACCCAATACTCAAGCCATCAGGTGCAGTAAGTTGGGTTCTTAGTACACATCTGAAATGCATTTGATCAGAATGTTAATCAGACAAGCTAAAATAGGTATGTGCAATAGGAGTAACACCTAGAACAACTTTTGTCAGTGAAAAGCTGTAATACTGTCCTGTCTAACCTTGCATATGACTCTAGGAATCAAGAAAATAGACAAGAACATAAAGGAGATCCAAGTTCATGGTAATAAATATAAAACTATCTAACACAGAATAGTCTTGCATTGTCCATAGATCAAAATGGTTATACACTGTGTAGATAAAATCATTTAGGGTCAATCTCACTGAACAAATACTGGCTTTGAATAAACCTTTTCAGAAACTGCTTACTCATTAATCATTACTATATGGTTAGTCAAGCAGTATGTCATGCTGCTAGGCTTCCTGCAGAGCAATGACTGAACTCCCTTGCTTCTTTATATACCAGACTGAGAACACATAACCGTACACAATACATAAAAGTAGAGATAAAATTGATAGAAATTCTGTACAATGGAGTCTTATAGTTCTGGTTCAAACTCATTTATACAAATCATCTTGTAACCAAGTGCTCTTCATTTTAAAATTATTCAGAGAAGCATCTTAATCTGTTGATCTACATGTATGAACAACTGTCAAGACAGAAAGTAGAATGAAATTCCTTGTTGTAAGTTAGAGGCGTAAATCTACCAACTCAAGCAAGCGCTTAAGCATGTGTCTGAACACAGATATTCAGAGCTACATGTTTTAAAAGTCTTTTAATTCAGAACTAAAAAAAAAATACTGGAAAAACTGAAAAGGGCTTGTAGCACAGAAAATCTGAAAAGCTCATTTTTCTTAGTGTTACGCATTTTACTTCAGGGAAGCAGAACAAGGTGGCTTCTGAAGCCCCAAACTCTCCTCATCTGTTGGGTATATTTTGGGACCTAGAAAGAATTCAGAAAGAGACCCCATCTTTCTAATCCAACTCAGCCCAAGGCTGAAGGGCCAATCACAGAATGACAGAATCTTAGGTGATGCTTAATCAGTGGTGATACTTACTCAAATGCAAAGTTGGAGGAACACTTCAGAACAAACACTCAAACAAGAAGATGTCTAGATGAGCTTCTCTAGGTAGAAGACACATACACCTAATCAACACAGTAATCCTGAACATATTTCAAAGAAACCATCCCACAATCCTGAATTTAAGAATTCTTTCATTCCGTTCAGATTTCACCTAACATTAACATATGTTTTACTCATGATTAAAACAAGTCTGTTGGTAATACTGCTTTGAAATACTTTTGCTGTGGAGACTGCGAGCAGATAATTTACAGTCAGCACCGAAATGAAGTGCCCCGAATTCTTGAAGTACACACTAGTCTAACAAATGCAAAGCAGAAATTGATCATGCCCCAAAATCTGTCGCTCTGTGTGTAGGTATGCACAGAAAGATTTCTACAATTTTGTATTTTTCCAACATTAATTTAAATGTATCCCATTTTCACAAAGTAAGACGTTTTATGTCTGTTTTTCAAATCTAGATTATCAATCCTTCATGCAGAAACTATAATTTTGGTCTATGAGCTCATATGACAGCCAGAATAATACAACACCAACCCTTAAACACAACCACAATAGAAATAGTTAATCAAACTGTTTAAGTAAAAAAGGATTTTGACCAATACATAATTAATTAAAATAGACTTGTCCATTGTCAACAGACAATTCTATGTCAAAGGATTTACTGTAATGAACTCCCTCCATAATATCTCCTCCACTTATCTACAGCTACCAGCCAGACTTTTTTCTGCTGAAACTGAGCAGCATTACTCAGTGAAAAATTTCTTAATTTGTTCTCAACTTGAAAAGTGCTACTTCTGTCCTTTTTTACTCCCATATAAAAGAGGTTTTGAGTCCAAAAGTTTGTTTGTTCTTCTCTGGCTACAACATTCCTGGTGAGGCCACACCTCAAATACTGTGATTGGTTTTGGGCCCCTCACTACAAGAAAGACATTGAGGTGCTGGAGTGTGTCCAGAGAAGGACAATGAAGCTGGTGAAGGGTCTGGAGAAAAAGTCTTATGAGGAGCAGTTGAGGGAACTGGGGTTGTTTAGCTTGGAGAAAAGGAGATTGAGGAGAAACCTTATCACTCTCTACAACTACCTGAAAGGAGGGTGTAGTGAGGTGGGAGTTGGTCTCTTCTCCCTAGTAACAAGTGATAGGAAGAGAGGAAAAAGCCTCAAGTTGTGCCTGGAGAGGTTTAGATTAGATACTAGAAGAAACTTCTTCACCAAAAGGGTTATCAAACACTGGAACAGGCTGCCCAGGGATGTGGTTGAATCACTATCGCTGGAGGTGTTTAGATGTGTAAATGTGGTGCTCAGGGAGACATGATTTAGCACTGGACTCAGCAGAATTAGGCTAATGGTTGGCAGAGTTAGGTTATGGTTGGAATTTATTATCTTAAAGGTCTTTTCCAACCAGAATGATTCTATCATTCTATTCTATGATTTAATCCAGCAAAACCTTTTATTTCTGTACAAGCCTTGCTGTGGTAATCAGCTTCTCCATGAAAATGTTTCTTCCCCTGAAAAAAGAGGAAGGTATTGCCATACAGACCATCAGAACATTTAATTGTACCCCAAAAAAGCTGTATTACAATAATACAGACATAAGCTGTACAACTTTATTGCAATCTCTAGCACCTATTTTTAAATTAAAAAAAAATACTTCAAGGCTGTTGCTAATATGAAGGTTTTTTTCAAGTTCTTTTCTGAAAAAATCTTAAAACCAATCTGTTGGTCACAATCACTTGGCCATAATGGCACCTAGATACCTTAATTTTCCTACAATATGGTCTGACAGCCTTATTGGAACATTTGACAATTTATTTAGAGGAAGAATTTAACCCTCAAAATCTATTTGCATTATTCTCCTTGCAGCAGAAGTATCCATGACTCACTGTTGACACCAGGCAGTGGCATGATACAATAACCTTCCTGTACTTCTCTACTGCTAGGACTGGAAGTGACTCACCAGCACCTCCACTCAGGCCAAGATTTCCTGTGATGCAGGCTTCAGCAGCCTTTCTGACCCTCTCAGTCTCACACAACTAACCTCCACAGCCAGGTAATAAAGATGATGCCCCATATCTTGCCTCCATTACATAAAAGCAACTGGATTTATTCAACCCAAAAAGCTTCGGCTAGATTCTAATACTACTAAAGTAGATGGGAACTGTGATTTAAATCTTCAAAAAGATTAAGAAATTTATGGATTCTCACTCTCCTTCCTGTATTAGGGACAATAGTTCAAAAGATAAACACTTGTCTTAAACAGACAGATTTAAGGTTTTCAATGAAAAGTTTCAAGGATTTTCAGCTTTTCAGTGGCTTGTGTGTTCTAGAGACATTATAAGTGATAGGAATGTATAATGAAAAATAACTCACTAAAAATAAACAACTATGCTGCTACAGTGCCTTAAATGAAAATTAAGTATTTTTTGTGATTTTAGGAGGAAAAAATACAATTATTCAAAATTAGTCTGACAAAAAAGCTCCCTTTATTTCTTAAGAAAAAGTAACACAAGAACCTTGACTCCCTCACAACAGCTGGATGGTTGATTTAATTATGTAAAATAAATAGATAACAGCTGAATAATTAATCCAAACCTGAAACAATGACTCTGTTGATTGACTGAATCCATTTATTCAGTATGATAGCAGAATTCAGAAGGCAACACTAAAATTTATAAAGAAAGCTCTTCCTTTCCCAAAATACAAACAATTAAACTAGAAATAACTTAAAAATAGGGCCACTTTCTATAAATGAGGGTAAAAAAAAATACATGATAAAAAATGACTTAGTAATAAAAAAAGTTTATAAAATTTAAAAATTAAAAAGATGCTTTTGATAGAAATGTGAAACTAAGGAAGCAGTTGTCTTACATGACAAGATACTCCAGTATCCTCTCAGTTCCTATTTATCCACATACATATGCTTCAGCCTTATCATGTATTTTAGAAGCATTTGTAATACAAGCACATTGTCTATATTTAAGTAGTACTGCTTGGTAGCAAGACCTGCTAAAAACTCAAAGGAACAAAAAAGTACAGGAAAAAAACTTCAGAAGACAGTTTCTTGATTTCAGAATCAAGATCAACTCTAGAAACCATAGATAAAGCTCCTTAAAAACCAGAAGTATTATCTTATAGGAAGTACTGACAGATGTTCCTGTGTAGGTTCAGAAAGGATGAAAACAGTATTTGCAACAACCTTACTTATTTTTTCAAGGAGCTTTATTACACTGAAAAATCAACAAGAAACACTAGCCTCGCTCTGAGCTTCCCACTTCTGGCTGGTGTAGAAGCTTCCTGAAGAAATCTCCTCAGCTTTAGTCCCTTTTACTCTTGCCTGGGAGCTGCCAGTAATCCCTCTTCTACTTATGAGTCTAGTAACTATGCAATGTGGTCAGTAAGAACAAAGATGGCCAGATTGTGTGTTTCCATCTATTTACAGAAGAATGATCCAAGAAAGAAACACCTTAATTACAAGAAGAAACATCATCATTCTTAAAGCTGAACCCCTAGTTGATTGTTGAACAAGTATAAAGACACAATGAGTTCAAAATTCCTCTACCTGATTCTGTTTTGTGATGGAAGAGATAAAGGCTAAAACACCCTGGCAGTCTTTGCCAGGAATACTGTATCAATACTATAATTTTTAATGAATAGCTGTGCCATTTACTAGAACTTTCTTATGCTCCTTGCCAACACAGCTTTGCACATAAAGTTTAAGAGATGACTAATAACTATTAGCAATTTTTTGCACTGAAGCACTGTCTAAAGAACTCAGAGACTGTTAACCCTAGCAGAACCTCTTAAGTACATGCCAAATCCCTCACCTTCCACTACTTGTTTTATGAAGGACCCCCATATTTCTCCCAGCCACCACTTTATCCTCAACCACAGGGATATCCTATTTAAAGAGATAATGTAAAAATAAGAAAGGGGCTTAAGACAAAAAAAAAAAAGTGGAAGTAGGTAGGACATACAGACTGAACATTTCACATAAACTCCATTCATAACTTCCCTGTTTTCTTTAAATGATTGTCCCTGTCCATGTGTATCACCACACTACAGGTCACTGCATGCCTGTTGAACGCATTATCAGAGAACTCAGACTCCAGATACTTACAAACTTTTCTGATGGTTGGACACTTCAATTAGCATCAAGCTTAAAAAACGTGTGAATGGAAGTCCACCTGCAGCTCTGCAATTAGCCCAAAGGCTAATTTCTCAGAAATGCTACAGAGATCATGTCCACAAACTATAAATTCCCCCCCTGCTCAGTTACAACACGACCTGATGACCCATAATAACAGACAAAGAGAAACTGTCAAACTCAGAATCTTCCCATCAGAAAAACTACAACAACAAAAAGGCATGTTTTCAAGAAAGTCAAGTTAAATATAAATAAGATTATAACACTCATTAGTAGATAACCTGTGTAATGCTGTCTCTGCACTTATGGCACTAATGGAATACTTTGAAAACAGGCAAAGGACCATTCCCCACAAAAAATGCAGCTCAAACCACATGGGCTTTAGATATGTGCAAAGCTCAATTAAATACTGAAGGTAAGAGGCAGGGGGGAGAAGCTGATCAGTTCTCAAATGGCTGAATTTCTACAGTCCTGCCTGCTGAGACAATTGCTATTAAGATATCCACTCCTGTGGACAGATAGAGGGAGACCATAACCAGAAGCTTAGGCTATTGTTCATACTTGTTTCATGATCCACTGAGGGTTTGTGTCACTGACTTGTACCCATAAATGAAGAGCACAAAACAACAACTTTTTTAGAGGAAAAATATCAGAGATTTATTTACTCCAAGCCTACTGGTATTTCTTCGCTGAACTTCATCTGGATGGTAATCAAGAATCAGTAATCAGCTACATTCATTTAGCACAATTTAGAAATGTATTTTTAATACTTTTGCTAATGAATAGATTAAATAAAAGAAAAACAAAAACTAAAAGTTCAGGGCATGAAGACACTTAGCAGGTGCTAAATCTCCAAAACATATGTTAGAGAGGAGTACCTCTTACTGAGTCAATCAGTTGATCTAGAAATCCACAAGAAGAGAAGACATCTGGTCTAAAAAGCAACATTTATATCCTCAGGAAAATTAATGGTGTTTATTTTAGTTAGAGCAGTAGAATTTCTTTGGAATTTCCGAATAAGAGAAAATTTCATTCTGTCTGGAGAGAAGACTTCAACAAGGCAATCGATTGTAAAAACTAATGCTACACCAAGCTGAATGTCTCCTTAAACTGGGGCATCAGGTATGCAGAGACAAACTACCCAATGAAGCACATCCCACCAAGAGGCAGGTCTTCAATGTAACAGCCAGCTATCTTGGTGAAGAAGACGTGGGGTAGAAGAGCTTTGAGATTCAGTTTTGGCATAAACAGATTAAGAAGGTTTCTAATTCTGTACATTGTTCTTTCATAAGCTGTTTATAATGGCATTATTTCATGTTTGCTCACATATATTTTCTTTGAACATAGCATTTTTTAAGTATGTCTTAGAGGTAGCTTTGTTACAGATAATTCCTCACTTTAAGGCTGTAACAAATTGGTTAACAGAACACTGTTTTATGTAGGAATTTAAGTAATGTTCTGCCCATAGCATACTGCTCTGTGAAAAATGACAACTACTCTCACAGTACATGGATGGCTAAAGTGGAGGGTTCGAAGAAAAATCTTGCAATTAACAGTGAAACAATAAAGGCTCTCCAGCACACAACACAGCACAGAAGAAGCTACCTGAACAAATACTGAAATTTCCTGAGAGCTGGTCAGAAAGACTAAGAAAAAACACTGTTTTACAAGAATGACAGAAAGTTGAAGTCCTAAAATGGTTGTTAAAAGAACCTGGATGAAGCTAATAGGCTAATGTTCTTGAGATCAGCTTTAAAATCACACAGAGGAGGACTTTATGAATAACAGACCTGCCCAGAAACCCAGAGAGAACCTTACCACTTCATGTTGCCACTAACATATGTATTGTATGCTTTTCTATAATTCATAAAGAGAAATGAAGGAGCCTCTATGGAATTCTGAGACTATCCTATAACCTTGAGTAAAGGCACTATGAGATGAGTATGTTCCACCTTTCCTGTACTTCAAGCTCCTGAAAATTAAAGCTGTTCATAAAAGCAATAGTCAAGACATCTGCATGAAGAGATTAAGGTTCCAAATCAATGAATACCTCAGCGATGCCAACATAGCTGCAACCACATCAGACACAACCTTCATTACCTTCTGCAACACCCATGGGCCTACAGAACACAAAGGCATCAGCTGGCTAGCCCCACAGAACAGAGAAACTCCAGACAACCCTGGAAATAGACTTGCTGTGGAACAGAAGAATCAACATTACTCTCCTGGATCTTAAGGATGCTGATCTCAGGTCCTCCGTAAAAGCCAAATGGAGAAACTGAAAAAGCACACAGTAATGCACCACCTAAAATGTCATCTTACACAACTGTTACAAGGCAGTGTTCCCTGCAAACAGAGCAACAACCACTTCTTCCAGTTATAGGTATGTCAGGATCTAGTGAACCTCCAGGTGTTAGAAAAGGAGGAATTTGAATTTCCTTTACTTACTGATACTGTTTTAGTCCTTTTAAGTCATCACCTGCAACTGATGGCTTACAACAGAGTGAAACCCACAGCATGCTTTCCTAACTCCTTGTGCCTTGAGAACATTTATGCAAGACAAGCATCTTCGGCTGAACAAAAGTCCCAAGTAATATGACCTGTCATGACAAGAGGTCAAATTGCTTGTTTCTTTGACACCTATAAAAAGTAGTACCCTTTTACAGGATTTAAAATGTGATTCTGACTGTATGGTAGTTCTGTCAACTGATAGGAGGGATCCATGAAAAAGGAGAGCAAGGAAGAACAGGATGTTATGCACATGACTGTCAGTATCCAGCAGACAGGAACCCAAAAATCCAAAGGCATTTCAGCCAGAAACATGAATAACCAAAAGTGACTACTCAAGTGGGACAGAGATTGAGGAAAAATGAGTCATATCCTTCTCAACGAACCTCAAAACGTGCCAACAATAGAACATAAACTGAGCAAGTGACTGAGTTGTAAATGGTAGCCTGCATATAATCAAAAGATGCTGGGCTCTCTATGCAGTAGGTTGCATAGCAGTATCTGTCCCATATAAAACTGCTTCATGAGAGCAAGCCTCCAGCTTGGGCCTATTTATGAGGAGCTTTCTCAGCAGGGGGAATAATCCAGGAGTGTTTTGAGTTGATTCAATTGCAAGTAAGTATATACAGGTCTGAAAAGCTTCAGATGTTTGCAATCCTACACAAGATAATGCTAGAAGAGAGGGTTCCTCCTGAACCCTAACACATAACATCTCTTAAAATCCATACTGATAAGAATTGTAAACCTAATGAAATCCCTCTCATTTCACCACTGCAAAAAAAAAATTCAAGGAGAGATGTGAAAAAAAGAAATTTTGCTTCCATGTCAAGATATAAACATACTGATCTACTCAAGGCCATTTGGAAGCAAGAATATTCCTTGGGGGAAGTCAGTTACAGCACTGCATGGTAAAGCACACAATTCAAAGAAAATGTGCAGAACAGGTCAGAGCACTATGGAGAGAGCAGAAGACAAGTTTCTGCACAGACTTTGATGTAACTACAGTCCACTGACCACTTGCCACAACAGATCCATCAATTATTCTAAACAGACAAGATAGAGGACACAGGCATCCCACAAGTCCAGGACACACAAGAAAAATGGTCTTTTTCTTTGAATAAAGTTATCAATTCAGGTAGGAAAAGCTGACGCAGACACAAGAGTAATATCCTCTGATCCACCTCTTGGGATTTCTTCTGTACAGGAAGAGATATGAACGTTTTACAAGAGTGATGGCTGAAGCAGCAAGCTCACTTCCCAAAGCATCAGGAACAGAATGGGAGATGGTTCAGCTGTTTTTAGAGGCCTACAACCAGGCAGTTGTTTTCTACCTGCACACCACCACCACTTCACTCAAGATGACTGGAAGAAAAGATGTAAAAAGATAATAAGAGACACAGGTGAAATGTCTGTCTTTTGTGAAAGGAAAAGCCCAGTGCTCCAGAGAAGACTGGTCTAGAAATAGAAGGCAGTTCATACATAATGGGAAGCCACTATTTGGCAAGAGTAGCAGCTTTGTACTTTCTATCATACTTCCTCTGTAGCAGCCATAAATGGAGCTGTAGTCTTTCAAGATGGAAGGGATCTTCTCTTGATGCCCTGGAAGCAAGCAAGTCTTGGGAACAAGACCATATGGATAAGACTGTCAAAGGAGTAACTTCATTCTAAACTCATTGTCTATGAGTTGGAGGAGGAATCAAAGTTGGATGTTTATGTAGATCTCAAATATTCAAGATCATTCAGAATCAAAGCTGAAACTGATTAATGTCTCCAGCAAATAATTTAATCATCTCTCCTCCTTTCCTGGAAAGGCATTAGAATTGGACCCTTTGTAAACTAATTATTTCCTCAGGGATCTGGTCCTCCAAGAAAATATAAGTATTCGGCATTACTGCCCAGCAAGGGTAGAGTAGCAGCTTTGTACTTTCTATCATACTTCCTCTGTAGCAGCCATAAATGGAGCTGTAGTCTTTCAAGATGGAAGGGATCTTCTCTTGATGCCCTGGAAGCAAGCAAGTCTTGGGAACAAGACCATATGGATAAGACTGTCAAAGGAGTAACTTCATTCTAAACTCATTGTCTATGAGTTGGAGGAGGAATCAAAGTTGGATGTTTATGTAGATCTCAAATATTCAAGATCATTCAGAATCAAAGCTGAAACTGATTAATGTCTCCAGCAAATAATTTAATCATCTCTCCTCCTTTCCTGGAAAGGCATTAGAATTGGACCCTTTGTAAACTAATTATTTCCTCAGGGATCTGGTCCTCCAAGAAAATATAAGTATTCGGCATTCCTGCCCAGCAAGGGTATAATGGATGCCATTTAAAATGTGTCAGCTTCAGGAAATGAGACATACACATGAAGGGAAAAGTCAAGTGAATTACTTAAAACTAGCTAAAAGGCACAAAAACAGTCTATGCAATGCAGGCTGTTGCTCAGCCCTGTGCCACTAAAAATACTGTGTGAGCTGTGTGCTTGAGAGATGTACTACCTATTTCTTCTATTCTTTACAGATGCATTAAACATTTGGTCAGAATCTAATCCAACCTCCCACATAAAGCAGGGGTAGTAGCAACACTAAATGAGGTTAGCTCCTCTCAAATATCTATCCTTGTGCCATAACCTGTGAATTGGCAACTTCATACCTATTTCAAGCCTTGACATATACCAACAGAATTTTCCTTTTAGATTGTTTAAACAGAAAATAACTTGTATGGCAATTGTGCAGACAGATAGAAATTTCAGTCTTGCTCATATATATATGCAGTAATTCATGCTACAATCCTGTATCATGTATGTACTGCATATATGTAATAATATTAACCTGAGCATATATTTGCTAAATCAGAACTGTTCAAGGTAATTGTAATAAAGTTTTATCCTACAGACCTGTATTACAAATGCCTATAAAACAGCAGAACTCCATCTTATAAAAGCAATTCTCACATATAGATTATTATGGTAGCAAAACATTAGAATATCAAGTATTCAGATTCAGTTCCTTTTATATCTCAGTGTTTTTCATAACTTACCTTGATTCAAACTAAACCAATGCAAGAAAAAGAAGCAAAGATACTACATGTAAAAATTTCCACAGAACTCTAGCAATTGCAGTATCTAAGTACAAAAAAACTAGATTAAAAAATCAGTTAATAAAGATTTATGCCTTCTAGACCACAACAATGCTGCACTTTTCACCAAAGATCAATAGTACCACATCTTCCAATACACCATCTCCCACTTTCACAAAGGTCTCTGCACTCCCTCAGGTAACCTCATTTCCTTCTCTCTACATCTGTTTGGAACACTGGCCGACTTCTATGAAATGGAAAACAGAAACCAGCTTAACAAATGACAGGTTTAACTAACCTAACAGGCAAGAGCTGAAAGGAAAAAAAACAACAAACAACAACAATAACAAAAAACCCCAAACAAAAAAAAACACCCAACAAAAAACTCGTTAGTTTATTAGAATAATGATGAGCAGTATTGGGATTTGTAGAAATGTAAGTGCCCATAAACAAGCCAGTGCTGAAGGAAAGTTACACAAGTTTCAGTACTGAAGTAAATTATTTTAAAAGAAACCAGAAAATATCTTTGCTTTCCTTCAACTAACATTGTAGGCTTCTTGTTACAGATTAATGTAATGTGCCAAAGACCTTGCTGCTCCCTTTCTCTCCTCTCACACTGCTTTTTAAGAAATCTTTTCATAGGCAAGTGAACTGAGTTGGCATTTTGGCACAGCAGACTAATATAAATTAAAACTATCAAGGCAGGCTATACACAGCTATTTACACTAGCTAGTGAGGACAGCATACTTAATAACACCAATCTTTTAAAAAATCTGGAAGCCCAGACTAAGAGTGCAAATGGGATGAAACTGGTCTCAAGGCAGTTGCTTACTCATCAAAGGTGAATATTCTCTCTTCATAAATCTCATCAGGAAGAAGTTAATTAGTAAGCAATAAGCAACTAAAAAACATAGAGAATATTGTTCCATCCTGAGAAGGGGCTGACTCCCACCATCACTGTGACCCTGAAGAAATACATCGTTTTTTTAAAGTTCAGAACATTTCTTCTGAGACACTTTGTACCCAAGGAAGCTGATCTATTCAGAGAAGGCACATTCACAGCAAAAATGGCTATGAGTAATGCCATGTAGATAAGCCATTCGTTACTGCTTCCTTAGTGGTTTTATACCATCAATTGCTTTTCTGATATATCCCTTCTAAGAATTGTTTCACTTTTAACCTGCTTCTCACACATATGTAAGAACAATATTCACATATACACATGAATAAAACAAAAATTAAAAACATACAGATAGACAATATTGTTAGAGAAATTTTATTTCTAAGAAAATTTTGTTCCCACGTATGTTAAATTTCCAGTGCTTCTATTACGCAGGTATACCTCAGGCATTCTTTCAAAGCCAAGGCAGAAACTGAAAACCTTGATTTCATCTAACCTCATCCATGAGGCATGAAGCTTTATTTCTTCCACAATTTATGCAAATGAAGTAGCAGTTAAAGAAATATTCCAATATTTCCACCAACAGAAATGACAAGAGGACTTTGCTGGGGCTCATCTGCTTGTAAGCACTAACTTATAATTACTGCCTGTGGTATTTTTTGAGGCAAGCTGATTCTGTGAGATTAAATACTTGGCTGACAGGATTTTTTAGTCTGATTTTTTGTTTAAAAAAACAAAACAAAACCACAAAAAACAAAACCTCATCGTTTCAATGCTAGCCCCAGCAAGCTAGTGCCTGAATTTCAGCAGCTGCACACTCCCCACCTACAAACAAACAAGGACATTATCAGTTCTTTGCATACAGATCCTCTGCAACACACAGCTATTGAGGCTGCCTGCGATTGCAGGTGCCAGCTGAAAACCCTGCCACTCAGACTACCACTTAGTGGTAAGATAGGAAAATGCCTATACATTAAAAAGCAGAACAAAATTTAATTTGTTCATGAATTAAAAATGCCATTCACAGCCAAAACACACAAACTCCAGGGAGACCACATGCCTTAAAGATCTCGTTCAAAAGCCACACAACTCAACAACATTTCTTTCTCTCTCTTCTGTTGTCTAACTGAGCTAGAGACACACAGGCGGAGACTGGAAGAGAAGCTTTTGACCACTTTCCCATTAGCAGCTAATCTTTAACACGTGGTCAGTTTGTTTTCAGAGAAAGAAGGTAACAGCTGAAAAGTCTGTAGATTTTGCTTAACATTTAGTTCTGTAACAGGAAATGAGGTGTCATGTCAGTAGCAAGATTATATTTTTATTGAAAATTCACATGGATATTCCAAAATCTATATAATTGATAAAAACTGTATCTGGCCTGTGAAATCCAAGCCTCAGTATAAACAGTAATTGGACCTACACAGCCATTAATCATTAATTTTTTGCTGGGTTTTGTTAATTACTGCTGTTCATGAGCATGTCTCTCTAATTTTCTACCAAGTTCGTAGAGGAAGAGTGACATGAAAGAAACATTAAAAGTTAGGTCACTCGGTCATATTTAGAAGTTAAAAATAATTGCATAAACACTAAGAAGTGAAAATGACACAAAATGACAGAATCATCACAGTTGGAAAAGACCTCTAAATCACTAAGTCCAACTGTCAACCCAGGGAAAAAAACCATGCCCACTACAGCCTCTCCCTAAGCACCACATCTACATGTTTTTTAAATATCTCTAGGGATGGTGACCCCACCACCTCTCTGGGCAGCCTGATACAGTGCCTGACTACTCCTTTAGTATGGAAATTCTTCCTAATATCTAGTCTAAACGTCCCCTAGCACAACTTCAGGCCATCTCCTCTAGTCTTATCCTTATCTGCTCAGGAGAAGAGACCAACACCTGCCTCACTACAGCCTCCTTTCAGGTAGTTGTGGAGAGCCATAAGGTCTCCCCTCAGGCTCCTCTTCTCTAAACTAAACCACCCCAGTTCTCTTAACCTCTCCTCACAGGACTTGTTCTCTAGACCATTCATCAGCTTGGTTGCTCTTCTCTGGACTCAGTCCAGCACCTCAAAGTTGTTCTTGTAGTGAGAGGCCCAGAACTGAACACAGTACTCAAGCTGCTGCCTCACCAGTGCTGAGTACAGGGGGACGATCGCAACATAGAGAACTCCTGCTGGCCACATTAGGCTCTTGAAACACCACTAAGAATCAGTCAGTTTCAAAGACCCAAAAAGCACCTGGACTCACCCGTATCTGTGGAAGACACTTTGATTAAGTTGTTGAGGTGAGAGTACAAGAAGAAATGGATTAAAACTGCAAAAAGGGAGATTTAGGTTACGCATTAGGAAGAAATTCTTTAGTGTCAGGGTGGTGAGACACTGGAACAGGTTGCCCAGAGGAGTTGTGGAAGCCCCATCCCTGGAAGTGCTCAAGGTCAGGTCAGATGGGGCTCTGAGCAACCTGATCCAGTGGGACATGTCCGTGCCCACGCAGGGAGGTTGGAACTAGATGACCTTTTAGATCTCTTCCAACTCAAACCATTCTATGATTAATTACATTAACTAGTCAGTTTAGAAGAGTAGGGAACAGATTTAATTCACTAGTGAACAAATGTCTTGAAGGATTTTAGTAGATGTAGGCAGTTTTCCACATCTATCTCTTCTGTGCAGCTCTTGCTCTGCATTTACTGTGAAGAAATTATAATTAAGTGTTCAGGCCCTTGGAGTCATGGCTCAGGGAAGTAAAGATTCTTACTAAATTAGTAGAGGCACTCCAGGTTATCTGGTATTTAGTTTGCCCCCTGAAGAATATCTACTCTTTAATGGCAATAATTCTGGTAACAAATTAACATAATTTTAAGGACAGTAAGTTTTGCCTGTATGAAAATTGGGTCAAATATTGTTATAACAATGTCACTGTTATATTTTGCTGTTATAATGTTATAAAGTCCCTGTGGTGGGTTGGCCTTGGGCAGCAGCCAGGCACCCAGACAGCTGCTCCCTCCAGCCCTGCGCTCTGCCCCAGCAGGACAGGGAGCAAATAGGGAGAACTGGGGCCAGAAAGCTTCAGTGTTGAAATAAAGACAGGGAAATCACTGACCAACTACTGTCATGGGTAAAGCAGGCTGTATTTGGGGAATGTAACTTAATTTAATGCAAATTAACATAAATATTTAATTAGTGGGAAACAAAAAAAAAAAAAAAGGCAAGCATTAAAACACTTGGGGAAAATTATCCCTCCTCCTTTCCCAGGCTTAGCTTCCCTCCAGACACCTCTCCTCCTGCCTTGTTACAACTGCAGGGTACACCCAGTCCCTCCAGCAAGGCAAATGGTAGTGCAGGGGGCTGGAGTCATGGCACAGCAGCTTTTCTGCTGCTTCTTGTTTTTGTTTTCCTTTGCTGCAGTGTGTATCCTCCACAGACTGCTATCCCTTTGGCAGTGTACCTGCTTTGATACAGAGCATTTTCTCCTCCTCCTCTGTCCTTGTTATTCTCTCATTCCCTCCATTGTTTCTTCCTCTGTTTTCTGCCCTTTCCTAAATATGTTTCCACTAAAGCACCCCACAGATGGCCAAGGGGTTCAGCTATGTCCTGCAGTGGATCTGTTGTGGAGCTGCTGCAGTTGAGTGTCCACCACGGGGCAGCCCTTGACCTCATCCTACAGAGACCTGCTACAGTTTCTCACTGCCAACAGCTGGGTACCTGCACCCAATACAGTTATAACTGGAACTCCATATATTTCTTATTTATTAATGATATTCTGGAAATGTGGAAAAGGGACTGCTGGGCTAAATATTACTACTAACAGGTAAGGAGTACTTTATTATTAGAAGCTAATGTTGCCTTCTGCCTTCTTGCAATTCCAAGTAAGACTGGACTGCTTCCTCAATCTAATGTGTTTTTATGAACTGCTTAGTGGCTGAACTCGTACAGGTTCTATTTCAAAAACACTTTTGATGCTTTTTGTCTACCTGACTCAGGCCATATCAGAGTGATTGCTGTGCAAACAATATTGTCATGATGAAATAATGGAATAAGTTGATGTGGTCAAGCAAATATGAAAGCCAGAATTTAGAACTGTATAAAGAATTAATTAGTTTCTGAATTGCAGCCCAGTGCCTCCCTGCCCTGGAAAATAAGCTCACAAGTCATTTAATTCTTATCAACAAATGTTATGGAAATCATTTTTTAAAACAAATACATGAAGATGGAAATAAGTCGTGTTAAGCCTGATGTGGATTTCTCCTTACCTTTCACATCCAAGTTTAATGAAACCTTTGATGCTTTAGTAAGAAACCGATTAATTGGTTTCTGATTCAACAAATGTGCTAGTGTGTCTTCTTTAATTGATTTTAGTATAATGGCCATATCCCAACAAGTGAAATGCGTTTAACCACTGCCATCATTAGTCTTTTTCTTCTCCTATGCTGTTAAACATTTACATGATTCATTATGAACTTTAAACAAATTTTTAAAAAGCCTTAAATAACCAGACTAGCAGAATCTGTGTAATGGAGTTATATCTTAGAGATTCTTGCTTTCTTATTACTTATGCAGCTTATTATTCTTTAAGTTCTGTCATGAGTTACCCTGGCAATAGATAGAAATGTTTATGTGTAGCTTTAAAAGTTGACCCAATTTATCTTTTGCTTGTGTATTTTGTGTTTAGGTAGATACTGCTGTTACTGACTGACACAAAAGAATTTGGGTAAATTTCTGGCTTCACCTTCTGACAATGTGTACCACAGTTTTTATTTCACTTGATTTGGTATTTTTTGTAACATACTAGCTAATAATTCTGTATGATTCTTGTATTACAAAATCACAGAATCACCTTGGTTGGAAAAGACCTCAAAGATCACCAAGTCCAACCATCAGCCTAACACCGACGAGTCCTTAACTAAAGCATACCCATAAAGTACTATGTCTATGTGACTTAAACACCTCCAGGGATGGTGACTCCATCACTGCCCTGGGCAGCCTGTTCAAATGCTCGATAACCCTTTCAGTGAAGAAATTCTTCCAAATATGCAATCTAGACCTCCCCTGGCACAACTTGACGCCATTACCTCTTGTCCTATCATTTGTAACTTCATTGAACAGACTAATCTCCACCTCCTTTACACCCTCCTTTCAAGTAGCTGTAGAGAGTGATAAGGTCTCCTCTCAGCCTTCTTTTCTCCAGGCTAAGCAACCCCCATGCCCCCTCAGCCACTCCCTGTAAGACATGCTCCAAACCCTTCATCGCCTTTGTTGCCCTGAATAGCTGTTCTCGATTTGTCTTCTCCATGCCACTTGTGATTTTATTGAGCTCATACAGAAACAGGAAAAGACACAAAAAGCAGCTGCAGAATCTTGTTGATAAATTAATGGTAATCACAACTAAAACATTTACTTTGTAAGCAGTTAATTGGCCAGTCTGTAATTGACCAAAATTAAGCATTCTCTAACAGATGACACACATGTATGGAGAAACTCCTGTATAGTATCTTGTGATCTAGATGTTATATTCTAGAGTAATAGTGACTTTATTGTAGTTGTTTTCTTTTTTATCACTATAAGTATCAGTTAATCAGTATAAATAAAACCTGTTTTTAATTCAGAGAAATGTCTGAAATTTTAAAAGAAAAAAATAATTACTTGGTACAAATTTACCATCCTGAAAATAAACAGTGCACTACTGAATATTGCTTCTGATCTTTAAAATTATATTGCAAGAAGAAAAAATAATACCTGAAAATGATTTGCTAAAAAAGGTTAAGTCAAGAAAGCACAGAGAATTTAGTTCCTTATTAAATCTCCTCAGAGGCATATACGAACTCTTAAAAATAAAAGCAATACTTTATTTACTAAATGTTTCACAGCATAATAGAATCATAGAATGGTTTGGCTTGGAAGAGACCTTTAAAGGTCAACTAGTACAATCCCATTGCAGTGAGCGGGGACATCTTCAACTAGATCAGGTTGCTCAGAGCCCCATCCAGCCTGACCTTGAATGTTTCCAGGGATGGGGTTTCTACCACCTCTCTTGGCAACCTGTTCCAGTGTCTCACCACCCCAACTGTAGAAATCTTATTCCTTATGTCTAGTATAAACCTACCCTCTTTCAGTTTGAAATCATTTCCCCCTTGTCCTTTCACTATATGCATTGCTAAAATGTCCATCCATATCTTTCTTATAGCCCCCCTTTAAGTACTGAAAGGCCCATAGTAAGGTGTCCCCAGAGTCTCACCCTCTCCAGGCTTAGCAAATCCAACTCTCTCATCCCGTCTTCATAGCATAGGTGCCTCCAGCCCTCTGATCATCTTTGTGGCCCTCTTCTCGACCCATCACAACAGTTCCATATCTTACTTGTGCTGAGGACCCAAGACCTGGACACAGTGCTCCACATGGGGTCTCACCAGAGCATAGTAGAGGGGTACTATGACCTACTGCACACAAGAATGATGCAGCCAAAGATAGAGTTGGCCTTCTGGGCTTGTTGAAACTTGCCATCATTGTCCCTTCTCTTTTATGGCACACCTCTAAGAAGTCCACCTCCATTTTCTTCACACCTTCCCATTAGATAGCTGAGGGCCACAGTAAGATACATTGAGCCTTATGTTCTCCAGACTAAGCAAAAGCAGTTCTTCTGGCCTCTCACCTCCTCATTTTCCTACATTGATGTTTTTAGTTGTTGCTAAAAAATCAAGGACTTTTCAACTTCCTGAGCTTTGCTAGTGTGCGGGTGCACAAGAAGCTGGGAGAGAGCACAGCCAGAGCAACGGATCCAAACCGGCCCATGGAATATTCCATATCATGTAATATCATGCTCAATATACAGATGAGCAAGGAAGTTCTCTCTCTTCCAGAATTGCAGTTTCAAGATTTCTCTCCTCCAGGACCATAAGCCAGGAACAGGCTGGTTAGTGGGTGGTGAGCAGCTGCACTGTGCATCACTTGTTTTTATATTCTGTTATTACTATTATTATACCTTATTTCAATGATTAAATTGTTTTTATCTCAACCTACAAGCCTCTTTACCCTTGCCCTTCGGAATCTCTTCACCAGCCCCTGGCAGGGGAGGGAGAGTGACTGAGGAACTGTGTGGAATTCAGCTGCCTACGAGGTTGAAATCACAACACTCCTCATACACCATTTGCTCCAGCCCCCTAATCCTTTTGGCTACCTTCTAGACTCATTCCAGAACATTAGTATCTATCTCGTACTGAAAAGCCAAAAACTGGATATGGTACTCTAAGCATGGTCTCACGTGCTGGACTGAATAAATGATTGCTCCCTTTAATCAGCTGACTACACTCTTGCTAATATAAAACATTATACAGTTATCTTTGCTCAGGTGTCCACCAAGACCTCTAGGTCCCTTACTGAAAAGCTGCTTTGTAGTCAGTCACAGAATGACAGAATCTTAGGGGTTGAAAGGGACCTCAAAAGATCATCCAGTCCAACCCCCCTGCCAGAGCAGGATCACCCACAGCACATCATACAGGAACGCATCCAGGTGGGTTTTGAATGTCTCCAGAGAAGGAGACTCCACAACCTCTCTGGGCAGCCTGTTCCAGTGCTCTGTCACTCTCACAGTAAAGAAGTTTTTCCTCACTTTTACATGAAACCTCCTATGATCCAGTTTGCACCCACTGCCCCCTACCCTGCTGTCACTGGACATCACTGAGAAGAACCTGGCTCTGTACTCCTGACACTCACCCTTTACGTATTTATAAATGTTGATGTGGTCACCCCTCAATCTTCTCTTCTCCAAGTTAAGGAGACCCAGCTCCTTCAGCCTTTCCTCATAAGGGAGATGTTCTACTCCCTTAAGCATCCTTGTGGCTCTGCGCTGGACTCTTTCAAGCAGTTTCCTGTCCTCCTTGAACTGAGGGGCCCAGAACTGGACACAATACTCCAGATGCGGCCTCACCAAGGCAGAATAGAGGGGGAGGAGAACCTCTCTTGACCGACTAACCACACCCTTTCTAATGCACCCCAGGATGCCACTGGTCTTCTCAGCCACAAGGGCACATTGCTGGCTCATGGTCATCCTCCTGTCCACCAGGACCCTGGGCATCCCTTCCTCCTACACTGCTCTCCAGCAGGTCAGCCCCCAACCTGTACTGGTACATGGGGTTGTTCTTCCCCAGGTGCAAGACTGTACAGTTGCCCTTGTTGAACTTCATCAAGTTTCTCCCTGCCCAACTCTCCAGCCTGTCTAGGTCTCACTGAATGGCAGCACAGCCTTCTGGTGTGTCAGCCACTCCTCCCCGTTTAGTGTCATCAGCAAACTTGCTGAGGGCACATCCTATTCCCTCACCCAGGTTGTTGATGAAAATATTGAACAGTACCGGTCCCAGTACCGACCCCTGAGGGACTCCACTAGTCACAGACCTCCAACTAGATTCTGTCCCATTGACGACAACTCTCTGATGTCTTCTTTTCAACCAGTTCACAATCCCAGCCTGAGAGGAGAAAGTTTACCTATTCCATGTGCAGGACTTTGCAAGGTTCCCATTATCCCATTTTTCCTGCCTGTTGAGGTCCCTGAAAACAGCTGTCCTGCCCTTTGGCCTACCAGCTGCTCCCCACAATGTGGTATCTGTAAACCTGCCGAAAGTGTACTCCATCTTATTATCCAGATCATTAATACAGGCACTGAACAACGGTAACCTAAGTGTGGCCTATGAAGAACATAAGGTAGATTTTTGTGCTGCTGACCCCCATTTGAGTCTGGCTGTCACCATGTAAGTGCACTTATGTGGTGCATATTTTACCAATAGGACAATAAGGATACTATGGGAGACCAAGTCAAAGGACTCACAGAAGTCCAGGTGAACACCCACTGCAGTCCCTTCATTCACTAGGCCAGTCATCAGGTTAGTTAGATATGATTCGCCCTTTGTAAAACTATGAAAAAGGTGCTCTCAGCCACCTTCTTGCTCTTCACATGCTTGTACATGGCTTCCACAAGTATCTGCTATGCAACCTTTCCAGAGACTGAGATTATGTTAACTGACCTATAGTTCCCTGTATCCTCTTTCTTGCCCACCTTGAAGATGGACATATTTACCTTTTTCCAGTTACCAAATAGTTCCAGTTACTCCCCTCATTCATTTTTAAGTGCAAAAAAGGTGACAGCAAGAGGTGATACAGTTGCATAGAATACAGGTATGCAAATAAGACACAGATTACTTAGAAAGTGGTATAGGGTACAACATACCATACACCTCTCACTTGCAAATCCCAGAATTTCATGGTCCTGAATCAGGATCAAAAGGAAGCTAATGCCTACATACACACCATCTGCTTACAGATGAGTGAATGTCTCTTTTGCTTTGAATGAGAGCCCACATGCATTCACACTATTTAGATAAGTATCAATGTCAAAATATCCACCAGCATCGTTCATGTGGCACTGACCCTTCCTTGTAGAACAATACACATCAGATAACACACTCAAAAGTCTTGGCAGGGAGATGTCTGACTTTTTAATAAAATGTCAGAAGCACTAGTTCCAATATTGACTCTCCATCCATAGCAGAGACTGGGATTCCACACTTCATTTATTGACATAACATATGATGGAAGTGATATTAAACTCTACACACAGCTGTAGTCAAGCACAAATGATATGCAAAAGATTACTGATCCTATGTCACTGACTTTTGATTGTGAGGCCCTGGAAAACAAAACAATAGCAAAGTAACACAAAAAAACCCCAAATAAAATCAGCAGTTCCCCTTTTAGGAAGTCATCCCACTAAAGGGTATCATCCCCTTCAAAGACAGTTTGGCAAGTCAGCAATCCCAGTAGAGATATTTGTTGTTACAGAGTGGCTGGAGGAAAACACTTTTAATCGATAAGTGGTAATCTTGAGCAATGAATAATTGCAGGTACTGTCTTAGCAGAACTTTGATCATTATGCAGGAATAAACATCCTGCAAGTTGAGAGAGATGAACCAATTCTTCCACTGTTGAGACAGAGACTGTACTATTAGCAGCATTACTATCAGTGATGATACAAATTAATGGTGAAAGATGCAAAAAAAAAAAAAAAAAAATCGGATTGCTGTCAGTATATTTACAAACTCTGGAAGTGTGTATGCTAGCACGAGTACTTTAATTATCTGGAAAGTAACAGGAGAGTGCTGAAATCTGTAATGACCTAGTAATGCATAAGTCTTCTGTAATAAACTTGAACACTCAAAAATCAATGAGTTGTCAGAGTCACTCTGAGGTACATATAGGTGTACTGAGTTTACATGGCAAGGATTTGGTAGTGGGGGGCTGTGGGGGAGGGCCTCTGTGAGAAGAGATCAGGAATTGCACCCATGTCAGACAGATAGAAAAGCCAGGAAGGAAGGACTGAAGTTGAGCCTGGGAAGATCGGGGACAGGAAGGTGGTGTTTAGTTCTTTGTTTAACCTGCCTATTCTATTTTTATTTTGAAAAAAAAATAGATTAGTTTTCCCCAAGTAAAGACTGTGTTGCCCAGGACAGTAACTGGTAAGCAATCTCCCTGTCTTTCTCAACAAGATCTTTAAGCTTATTTTCTCTCTCCTGTCCTGTTGATGGGAGGAACAAGAGAGCAGCTTGGTGAGCATCTGGCAGCTTACCAAAACCAGCCCACTACAAGACAGTGTGAAAGAAGAGCTTCTTTCACTACCCTTGTTCTAGTAAGTAATAAGGATGAAATGAGAAAACTGATTAGAACTTAGAAGCAAGTCAGATTCAGCGTGATTTAACCCATTTGCTACAAGTTAAACACAGCTCATATCTTCCATGCTGCCCATAGACATGATAAAAGATGGCAAAGACTGGAATTGGAAGGCTATGAAATTAGAAAGAAAGAAATAAAATTTTATTAAAGTGGGAAAATTAGATCATTTAGACAAGAATAAATCTAAAGTCTATTGACTGTGGCATTGGACAAGCTATCACTTTAGACACATTATGTGCATTCAGGAGTGCTGATAAAGATTTATGGTCTACCACCTATAAAGCATATAGTGGTAACTTGGCTAAATCAGTTTACTACAAAATGAAACCCAAAAAATTCTGATTCTTTTTTAACAAAATGCAATTTTTAGCATATAAGATTTATATCCAATATAAAAAACATTAAAAGTTAAAGACCTGATTTTTTTAAAATGTGATCACAGCCATGCATTTTATAAATTGGTTAAAACAGTACATAGATCAAAATAAAATAGCTAAGTCTGAAAAAATCAAACTGTAAGACTAGAGAAAGCCCTCAGGAAACATGAATGGCAACACTACTGAAAAAGCTGACATTAAGATGGTCTGACCTGAATTGAAAGCGAGCCAAAGGCAGAGCAGCTACAGAACTGTCATGCAGACTGAACGCTCTTCTCCAAGTTATAAAAAGATCAAGTGACAACTTCAGGTTCACCACAAACTCTCATACAAATATGCCTACATAGTGATTAATTTTTTAAATGTACCATTACCATCTGTAACATAATAACCTCCACCCTCAGAGACATATTTAAAAATAAATGATAGTCACAAGCATTAGTTCAGTGCTTTGAAAGACAAAACCTGTACATAGGTGTTAACATTAAAACTATAAAGAATGAGAAAAATGCATCTAGTAAAGAAACTAACCAACATTTAAAGGTAAACCTGCAATAGAGCCAAAGCTAATGAAAAGATGAGAGACAAAACAGATTAAAAAAAAATAAACAAACAGTGTCCTGAATTAGAATTTGGAAAGAAAACAGTTATACATTTATAAATAACGTTGGGTTTGTGGGAATACTGTCAAACATAAGCCTTGAAGTCAATCTAAACCTAATGGATCTGGACAACAACTCCTCCCTGGAAAAAGCCTGCATGCTTGAGGTAAAAAATTAACATAGTGCTAGCAACAGTACGATAGCCATTGCCATACCTGACACTCTTT
>NW_009952873.1:1776314-1803741 GCF_000747805.2 Chaetura pelagica | reverse complement strand
TCCAATATCTATTGTCATACCTGACGCTCTTTCATTTTAAATAGACAAGGTGAGTATTGATGCCATTGACTGTCAGGCCAGAAGGGAACAGGCCAGTCAGTGACATGTAGTGAGTGTAAGCCTGGGCAGCTGATACTGTCTCAGCACTGGTATATCCAGCAAGAACACATCAGTCATTCTGGAAACAAAAGCAGACAAGTTCCAGTTTCAGCACTGCTGATGTACTCAGTATAGTTTTGGGGTGCAATGCTTTGGTTGTCTGAGAGTCCACTTGGTACTACTATACTTTATGCAGGGTTTTTTTGTGGCTAAATATACCTGGAAAGCCCAATCACTACAGAAAAACTACTATCAAGGCTTAGACAACTGGAAAACTTGGTCATTTTTTTAGGCTAGAAATCTAAGCATATATATTATGCCAATCAGTATTTCAGAACAGAATTATGACAGAATGAATTGGAATGAATTAAATGGAAAGGACTACAGGAAGTCACCTAGTTTAAGCTCCTACTCAGGGTACCATCATCTGAATGATCAAAACAACTCGCTCAGGGCTTGATCCAGTCCAATTCTGAAAACCTCCAAGGTTTTTCTTACATTTTATCAGAACCTCACATTTCTATTTATATCCATTATTTCTCAATCTCCTACCATCTGAAGAGCCTGATTCCTCTTACTAACTGTCTCTTAGTATAGGAAGGCTGCTATTAGGTCCCACCAAAGCCTCCTGTTCTCCAAGCTAAACAAGGCCCATTCCCTCAGCCTCTTCTCACAGGACCTCTGCTTCAGCCTACTAACCACTCCAGTACCCCTCCAAGGAAGTTGTTGGCTTATCAATGTCTTCTTTTATCAGACAGCCAAAAGCTGGAAAGACTATTCCACATGTGGTTTTACAAGTGCCAAGTCAAAGGAGATAATAATTTCATAATAAACTTTTCCACTGCCCTGATGAAAATCTGGGTCTTGTTCAACCTGCTGTCCACCAGGCCCCCCAAATCCTTCTCTGAAGAGGTGGTTCCCAACCAGTCATCCATCTTCCCAAGGGTCTCTTTACTCCTACTCATCCTTATTGAATCTCATAAGCCTGCACATTCCTGCAGACAAGGTTCTTCTGAATGGCAGCTCAACTGGTCCCCTTAATTTGGTGTCATCTACCATTTGAATTAATATGAACCATGTCACCACCATCCAGGTAACTGATAAAGATGTCAAACAGGACTCAACTTTTTACAGGCAATTAACCCATTAATCACTACCTTTTAAGCCTGATCATGCAACCAGTGTTTTACTCATTTGGCTGCCCAACCACTTAGATCATAGCACTCTAAACTAGAATGACAAGAATAGGACAGGAGACAGTGATGAAAGCCTTACTAAAGGCAAGGTGAATGATATCCACTGCTTCTTCCTCATCCACAAATCCAGGCATGTTATCACAGAAGGAAAAGAGGCCAAGCATTATTTATCCTTGATAAATCAATGGTGACTGTGCCCATATGCCTTCTTGTCATTGACACACACTGAAACGTGTTCCAAAAGGATTCACCCCACAACATTTCTGGGGAATAAAGTGAGCAGCACCAGCTTGTAATCCTATGGCTCGTCCTCTGGCCTGTTTTGAAGATTGTGGAACATTTGCCTTTCCACAGTTTGAGACTCCTCCCCAAGTGTTTTAAAGATGGTAGAAATAAGCCTTCCAGTGACACCACTGCAATGTGCAATATCAGCACCCCCAGATTCATCCTTATAAGGATGTGACCTTGTATGGATCGAGTTTTTCCGAGTAATCCCTGACTCAACCCTCATTTAATTCACTGTTAGTAGCTCTTCTCCTTGAACTCTGCCTCTGATCACAGAGGCCTGGGAGACCTTCTCAAATACCCAGGCAGATTGGTATAGCACAGAAAGATGCAACATTTTGTTCAGATGCATTATAACTCTATTTGCATACTGTGGGAGAATGTAGGAAGCTAAGTGGGAAGGCTAAAGAAATTGAGTAATCTGTCAAGGTGATCAACACTAGTCTACATTTCACATTAAAAGTTCTCAAAGAAATCTCTCAGTTTCACAAGCAGGAGCTGAGAAAAAGCTTCTTTATTCCTTTCCTTAATACTTGCCCAAGAATGGGAATCTTCTGAAACAGAAGCATATTTTTTAGTGAGTTTATAAAAATGAATGGAAAATTCAATCCTCATTTCCTACATCTGTCCAAATTCAGTTCTGCAAACAGACATTTTGAGCAGGAAATAAATGATTCATGAGTGTTAGAATAAGCAAGACAGATTTCATAGCAGACTTCATTACAAAACAAGTTTTACAGTAATAAAAATATCTTTACAGTTTTAAGGCTATATCTTTTAATCTTATTTCCCTCAGCACTGCTATTTTAAGGAAAAAAGTCATGTGAAGATCAGCCTTTTCACCAAGTCATTCTTTAAACAGAACAGCTCCCTGACATTCAGTTCACCCGAATAATTCACCCAACTCACTAAAACCAGGGGGACAAAATGACAAGCTAAGTAAGATTAATGATTTTCAAAGCCAATTGTATCCAAGAACTACATTAAAATATGTGCAAAGTTCAGGAATTCCAAAAATTTGCGTGGATTCATATTGACTTGATTCTGCTTTATTCACCATACACTGAATATATGCTCACATTATTACAATACCAACCTCATTTTGTGCAGAAACTGATGGGTACTAGAGGGGAAAAAAAAAAAATCTCCTAGTGATAGTAATTACTGATACTGCTCAACAGATCTAGAATTCTATTGCGGAAAATAAAGATGCATCAAGAATGAGCAAAACACTCAGATTAGTGACAAAACACAGTGAAGACAACAGCTATATGTTTGTTTTTATTTTCCAGAGAGTTTCTGACAGGTGTTGATTTTCAAACTGGTTAAACATTTCCCTACAATTTATGATCTCCACAGTTTTCTGTTGTTGACTGTTGGCATTCAGAAGATGCACAAATCATTTGTAACTATCAAGGCAATATTCACTGTGCTTTGAACATGAGGTATTGTAAGAACTCCATGAAAAAGTAGGCTCCTCTTGTTTCCACATTAGCCATGTAAATGGGTAGGCTTGAATACATACATGTGTATGCCTTAGGGCATTACCCATTGCACAAAACTGAACTTGTGCAATTTAAATTATTCCAACATTGAAAGTGACATAAGAAAAATTATGCTACTCATCCCCCAACAGCCAACCCAATGCTGAAGAAGAAAGCAGGCCAAAAGAACACAAATTAAGATCTGAAAGATTTTCAGAAGAAAAAACATCCATTTTACCTACTAACTTAAGTATTGTATATGAAGGTACTGTTAATAATTACCATTTACTTCTGATACCCAAATACATCTCTAATGCTTTATATTTCACGTTTCATGCAAGTTCCTATTATTTTGGTTTAATTTACCACAGTTTAATAGCTCCTTTTTCATGAGAAAAAACCTGATGTGATAGACAAAAGCTCTGAAAACAATCAAAAAGTTAATTCATGACGTGTTAAAACAAGTTAAAAGGGAAGAGGTTTCCTACTGGAAACTGAATCTGTTATGGCAGTAGCAGCAATTTTGTAACTTGATGAAGTACGAACACCCACTACTTGCAATTCAGGTTTATGATGTAATGTACAAGGATGCAAAGTATCAGTGCTACCTGGCAGAACCTCAAGCAGTTACTTTAGGATTAATAGAGATTGTAAAACACCAATTCAAGTAGTAATGTTTGGCCTTTTTTACCAGTTACTCTGCTGTCTGCAAATCTGTTGCCCAGTGACTTCCATAAATTAAAAGTGGGCTTTTTCCCAGGCTTCTCATTGCTTCAAAAATGTGAAAGAAATTGGTCATATGGTTAAAAGTTTTGCAAGTTAATAATAATTTCTGTTTGCAATATGCATAAATGTGAATTTAAAAGTACAAACCACTGATTTTCATAGCTTAAAAGAGCAACAAAGGAAGCCTAAGTGAATGGAAGATTAGGGGTAGAAATATTGTCCATCCTATGAGAATTAAAAAAAATATATATATCTATATGAGTATATTCCCTCTTAAAATGAAAAAGGGACAATATAGAAATACTGAGTTTAAATGACCCATTTTCATGAAAAAAAAATACTATTTTTGCATTTTTCTAGTGAAGTCTGCTATTTATTGGACAGAAGTCCATAAAACTAAAGTGCTCAGCAGCAAAACCTCATCTCATTTTTTCAGTTATATATAACCTTGCATGGAATATTGACCCTTCGCGTGATTGGTGTACTACTAAAATTAGTACCTTCACTCACAGATGGTTAACAAAATTAACTGACTGAGTTGTTCAATCACAATACATGTCAACTGTGCAGGTCAACTGAAGCTCAACACTCCTCAAGAAAGGGTGGCAAAAATAAAATATATCTTGCTTCAAGCCTAACCTAAGACTGCAATAGAGCTCTTATGAATACATGTCTGAAGAGCTCACAGCACTTAATATATAAAATCATTTTTTGAAGTAGGAGGTGATTTTGCTTTCTAATGGTTACCTCAAAGAACAAAAATCCTCTGTGGTCTCAAACTATAGCAACCACTAGCTGCATGATTTTGAATAATCATTATCTCTAACCCAATTTACTGATTTGGAAATATTTTGCAATTTGCACTCATTGATGAAAATAACACTTACCTTCCTGAATGTTGAAATGTTTAATTCATCATTATTCAAACTCCCTTAGAGGCTTAAGCATTAGAAGCTGTACAAACATGATTTCATACCCAAATGCAGCACTGTTTTGAACACTGTCAGATAGTTCTTACTTGTCATGTGTGGATGGTTTCACAAAACAGGTATAAACTAGACAGAAATTGGAGACACTAAAATAGCAGCTCTCCTCCAAACATACCCCAATCCCTAACGGAGAAATAAATAATTTAATTGAGTATCACTCCTTCGGATAGCAAAAAACCATATGTGCAGGGGAATGGTTGGTTCAATAGGCCAGAATAAATCTAGTCAAGAGTTCAGACAGCCAAATTTTATACAGCATATATGAAAGGATGCCAGCATCTACTGTCTATCCATAATCAGGCCTTACTGCACCAAATAACTTGCTAACAAGTTCAACCTGTGAAGTGCAGATCTACTTTTTCCAGATCAGTCTTCAAAGACTGTCTACCATTCAGCAGTTCACAAAGAAACATTAACAAGTGTATTAAGTATAAAAGAAAGTGGATTAATGATTTCTTCCACAAGTTCCCAGTCTTTCAGATTAAAGGAGTCCAACATGAAACAGTTAATTAACACGAAAGTTACACTAAATATGAAAGAATGACAATTCTCACACAGTCAAAAAAGAGACAGACCTCAGACCTCTTAAAAACACACAGAATTGAGCTGATTCAGCCAAATGGAAAGAAGGAGAATAATAATTTCTGAATAAGCACACACTAAATTGATTCTGCTTTGGAAAAAAAACAGTGTGCAATTTTAGAGGGCTAGGCTAAAATACATTCCCAGCCTTAGCAAAAAAATGTAAAAGCTTTTCCTGGAGAGAAATGATAACTTGGAACCTTCTTTAAATGATAAATACTAGATTTTCAATCTTATTTCTAAGACGATGGGCAAGAGAGAACATAACAGCAAACTTTGGAACCTCCCAGATACAGTCAGGTGATTGGAAGGTCCAAACACTCTCTGCAAAGTGGATTACAAAATGGTTGACGTTTTTATTTCTCTTCATCCACACAAACTGTTGTTGTCTGCACATACACAGCTCACTATTTACTTTCTCATATTAAAGTATACCTTTGCTTCCTTAGGAAGGTCCCTCCTTTGAGTAACTACACTCACAGATCTATTAAAATGGTTACACATTAACAGGCACACAGCCGTATGGCCAGAAGTGACCCCTCAGCTACTGGCTGAAGGAGAAAGCCTTTAAAATTGCCCTCCAAATGAAAGCTTCCATAAACAGAATAATTTGTCATTACTCAACTGATATACAGGCTGATGAAGACTGGGAAATTCCTCTACCCTTGAAAAAAATGCACATCTATGGTTGAAGGTCTTTTGTACAATTACTCTGGATAAACCATTAATCTCCACAAGCAACTACATCTGTCCATTTTAACACACAAACAGCAGATTTTAGAAGAGTACATGTAATGGCTATACCAATGTAAAACACACAAAGATGTACCATACTGGGTCAGATCAAAGAATTACCTAGATTTTTATGTCTGACCTCTCTCAAAGTTCTTCTCTCCTTCCTCATCAGGGTTACTGAACAGCATAATCAGAAAAACACTGAAATTTTGGTAGTTAACTATGCTCCACCTAGTAAAGAATACTAACATTTGTACTCCTAAACTGAACAGAGATGAATAATGAATCATTGAACAATCTGATTCTCCACAATTATAGAAGGAAATAAGGCAGTTACTTCCTAAATCTCCAGTGCAGGGCACAGCATTTCTTAACATTAAAAGCCTAATTAACCTAATTAAAAGCCTTTACTATGCTTATTCTTTCTGCCCATTTCTTTTTTCTAGGATTATTCTAGGATTCATCCTTTTACCTATTAGAACTAATCAGCCTAAAGCTTGTCATCCTCTCCATGGATGTACTTCATTCATCCAGCAAAGAAATACTGAACCCTTCTGCCATAGAAGCCAAAACAATTTTCAGGAACTTCATATGTAAACTTCTTGTCAATGCAAAATCCATACCAATCATTGTTACTGTGAACTGCAGAATCCCTTGTGGATCAGATAAATAACTATGTCTCATAAGACTTCCATGAAACAACCCCTAACCTAAAAAGAGATAGGACAAAATCTTCTCCAGAATACTTCTTTGCTCTCTGTAAGTCTACAATGCAACTAAGACCACTTTTTTCTTGTGTGGAAGAAACTTCACAGTTGCTTTCCATTTGTGTGCATAAGATGCACCTTCCCGTTCCTGAAAAGCAGAAAAAATAACTTCATTTTGTAGCATACTGACAAGGAAGTGTCCAGTACAGACATAATACAGAAACCTTCAACCATAATACCTAGCTCCACTGAAAAGACCTAGCCTAGGTTGTCCAAGTATGACCACTCTTAAAGACAACGTCTTTCTCATCAATCTACTGCTTCTTTAGATCAGATCCAAGACATGAATTGACTATGGAGAATTAGTTTCTTCTACAGCAAAGCATTACTTTTCAAGCAGGTGAGTGTTCCTTAGCTGTCTTGCTTTTGACATTTATAACATCTCTAGTAAGAGCTTAAAAGCTTTGGTATGATATCCTGAATCCTTTAGCAAATCAAACGTTTAGTATTAAATGTTTCCATATCTCAAAAGAGACTTAGCTGTAATAATAAGCCTCATGGAGGCTTACAGCTGTGAGATCAGATGGTGAAATAGACTGTGTGGGTATCTTGCTTCTTTAATAAGGAAAGCCCTAGTTTTCTCAAGTTACTTTTGTTGCTTTACAGTATGTTTCTGTTCATCTGAGAACTGATACCCACTGATGCTGTGTTTTCTCACAGCAAGATTGGAGGTCGATTATAGGAGACACTACTGTTTCCAGTGTTAGAACTTCCTCCTGGTCCAAAATAACTCAAGTCTACGAAAAGGTTAAGCATGTGATGAGCATTCTTGCACTTACAGGTCCTCAAAGACAATATGCTAGAACACAAACATATGTTCAGAAAGCTCTTCCCTCCCCTCAGCCAAAGTATTTGTCACCTGATACATTTTTTCTCTAAAAACTGGACCATTACTCAGACAATTTCATGACTCCTGCAAGGGAAAAAGGTTTGTAAGCCTCATCACACTGCATTAAAAAAGGCAGGATTTGGATTTATTTTTTTTTTAATGCCAGGCACAATCAACTACTATGGAAGAACCAGATTCAGTACAAAGTACCTGAAGAAAAAAGATTTTCATCTCTGAATGGTGGTAGTTCATGTGCTGACTAGTTTTAATTGCAGAAACAAGTGACAAATGCATAATCCTTTGGAATCCACATCAACATATAATTAGAAGACCATCTGTTCTGAAATTTCAACAAGCCAAGGTAGCTGGTACCTGATGATCTGACAAGAAGGATCAAAAATTCATAAGCTTAATGTGAAGCATACTTTCTCATGTAGAAGGCCCGCAACTGTGAAACATTTAGATGGCAAAAGAATATTTAGTGAAGTGCCTACTCCTGGGCAGTGCTGCTCGTAAGAACACGGTGATGATGTTGTGTGCATTAGCCAGAAAGAAGTGTGATTATGCTCATTTTTGGTAGAGATACTAGTGAGGCTTAGTTCATTTCAGACTACCATTTCTTATTTGCTTGTTTTTCCAAACCTGGGCTGTTTCTCTGCTTCTCTTCCCAGCCCACTGAAGCAGGGATGTAAAGGGGAGGGAAGAATAGGAAAGTAAGAAATTGTACCACTGTAGAAACAGAAAAGCATAGCAGCACACCAAAGAACATGATAACAATGCAGATATCAAACAGCAACAGGCATTAAACAAAGCACCTTTTCAAATGATAGAACTTATTCTCCACCTCTCTACTATATTTGCAGAATACTGAATAAGATAAATTTATGGGACAGTTCATCTCCATCCCATCCCTCAATATAAAGTGTATTTTTGTTGTGTTAGGCATGAAACTAGAAAAGCCATCAACCTATGACATGGTCTTATTTTGTGCGCTTGCAGTGAGCTCCCCAAGATCACTAGGAAACTACATACTGCCTTTAAATTCCTTTTGATGTTGTGGAGTCAAATTCCAGAAGAATCTAACTGCCTCCAAACAAATGCTCACTCTTGCTGGCTTATAGTATTTATTTTCCAAAACAATGACAACAACAATTAAGATTTTAAAAGCAGTCCATACTGGAACTGTAAGCGGCATAGAGCAACAAGGACTAAATAATTTTTCTCTAATGTCTCAAAGGGATCCTGGACCAGTGGTCCCTACCCAGGGAATGGCAAAGCAGCCCACTGCACACACACTTGATTGATTTAAATAACAATAGGAAAAAGTAGTAGTACATACATGAAATTCTTTTAAAGCTTGTATATAGATTTATAAATGCTTCAAATGCAACGAAGCTACCAAAATCTTAACGATTAACGTTTAACGTTTGTTTTATTTAACGATGATAGTACATCACTTAGCATTCCAGTTTACAAATGATGTTGCTAAAATTAAACTGAAGAAGCCAGTCACATGGCATTGATTCCTTTAACTGTCATACATAGGTCTAACTCCTCAGCTTTCTAATTAAATGATAACTAGAAGAAGCACTCTTAATAGTGTTCTATACCTGTATTTTGGCATCTGATCATTCTCATTTCAATGAGCACATTTTTTGGCTTGGTTTTCTTTGGTTTTTTGGTTTAGTTGGGTTTTTGGGAGGGGGGTGCAGGGGTAGCTGGTATGTTCTTAATGGAGGTCAACTGACCTCCCACCGTATTTCTGCTTTGCAGTCTAGGATACTAGTGCTGCAAGCACTAAGCAAATCACTTGCATAAAACAAATGGCATCAACACAGAAGGAAACTAACTACTTTTTTCCCTTGTGGTTTTTTTTTTTCCCACTACAAAAGACAACTCTGTTATTTCCAAAAGGACTCAATATAAATCTGCAAATACTATGTAAATATATACTTATGTAGACGTTGCGCATTATGAAACTAAGTTTTGCTGACAAGACTTTCTTTTTAAAGTCTAGTAATCATTATCTTCAGATAAAAAAAAAGAGATACTCACTAAATTTAGCAGATGTCAAAATTTTTCCCTCTGTTGATCAGAGAAAGGCCAAAAATCATACAGAAAAACTACATACCATTATCCATACCAGAAAACAAAAACTTTAATCCCAAGTAGCCACACTTACCTGCTGACAAATCCCCAAAATCTGATTTCTGTTGAGAAGCTCAAATCACCACAAATCAGTATTACCAAAAGCACTGGTATTTTATTGTGTTCATTAAACACAAGTGTATATACAACGTGAATTCAAAGGAGTTGTACAGTGGAATACCTTGATCATTACCAAGTTTCTTCTCTTTTTCACTTCCTGCCAGTTGAGACTAAAATGGCATTACACAATGTTTCTTTCTTCAATTATTAGTTCAGATACTGGGCATGACTGCTCTTGCTAAATTATCCAACACAGTAATCACTTTCAGATGATAGAAATGTCTTCTCTAAACTCTTTTAGTCTCTAGCTCTTATCTCAGAATACAAACATATATTTTTATCCTAAATACAAAAGTTTCTTTGTCTTACTAATGTCTTAAGTGTTATACAGACTGTATACAGGATATCAGGTATCTACTTCGCAGAAAAAAAAATATTTTTTCCAACTAACAGTTAAGTTGTGATAGCACACTGTTGCATCAGCTTCAAGTCTATGTCACTTTCTAATATTACCAAATTTGAATAGTTTTTTTTAAGTTTTATTTCAGTTTTCAGTCTTGGAGGCATACACAAAAACTGGCATATGTATCACTAATACAACTACAATCCTTTTTCCATGGATTCAAAAGTGTTCCTCTACCCTTCTACCTAAACCAGTAACACACAGAGTAAAAAAGACACAGGGAAATACTTAATTTCATATCAGAAAGCTATAACATCAGTTAAAGACTGCTGCTAAAATGAACTATAGGGTAGGAGTACAGCCATGCTATTGCTGTCATCTATCATTATTCCACTGTTCAGGGAGTGACTGAAAGAAAGTCTCTTCTAAACCAGAGCCTTACACAGTTTCAAGCTACCTAGTCCATACTTCAGAAAGTAAGGACACTTAAGGGAAAAAGTTAGTAACTCAAATACCACAATACCATAATGCCAGAAGAGACAATGACTTCTAGAGAAACATGGTAACACAGACAAGATTGTTTGACAAACTACACACTGAATGGTGGAATAATACACTGCAACCCTAGTTAGGAGTATAATGTCGGAACAGTCTCATACATAGCAGACAAAGAATTATAGCAGAGAGTGCTATTTAAAACTGTGCTATTTAAAACTGACATAAAATCACAGAATAATTAAGGCTGGAAGGGACCTTAAAGATCATCTAGTTCCAACCCCCCTGCCAGGAGCAGGGAACCCTACCACTAGTCCAGGTTGCACAAAACCTCATCCAAGCTGGCCTTAAAACCTCCAGGGCATCAACAACCTCTCTAGGCAACCAATTCCAGTGAAGAATTTCTTCCTAATATCTAACCTAAATCTCCCCTCTCTCAGTTTAAAACCATTACCCCTTGTCCTATCACTATCTTCTCTGATGAAAAGTCCCTCCCCAGCTTTCCTGTAAACCCCTTTCAAGTACTGGAAGGCTGCTATAAGGTCTCCCCAGAGACCCATTTTATTACAAGCTGCTTTTAAGTTGGTAGTATTCCCCTTGTATGTTTAATGATCAGGACCAGTAATTCAGCCTATGCTACAGTTCAAAGCAACTCAGGGTATTAGATTACAGCTCAACAAGAAACATGGGAGAAAAGGGGCATTGGGGAACCTAGATAAGCATAAAAATTCTAATTTTATTTCCTTACAGAATTGCAAAAAGACACAAAACAGAAGGCCTATCTCTTGGGTGATAACACGACAATTTTTGAAGTCACTACAAGTTGCTGCAACTTGATAAATGCCTCAGATATCAAGCACCCTTGAAGAGACAGTTCTGAGTTATTCTGAAAGAGAATTAAGTTATAATTTCATGCTGCAACTGGGGAAAGACAGAGGGAACCATAAAGCTGGCACCACTTGAGAGAGCCAGCAGACATTTGCCACTCAAATAATTGTTTAAGAGCAATGCTGTGGGATACAGATAATGCCTTTAAGCAATTACTATGGGTCCACATATTGCACAATTCAACATTGATAAGGGGAGAAAGTTTAGCTTCCTAACAACTAATAACCAACTCAGGAATGGTACTAGCATTAGAATGACATAGTACTAAGACAAACCAAAACTTCATATATTTAAAAACCTCAAAATGAAATCAATAGAGAAGTGAGAATTAATCTGATTTTCGGAGAAGAAATGTACTCATCAGAAGCTCAGCCAGTCTCACAACAGCAGCACTCAATGCATTCAAGAGGCTAATACATGGACAACTATATTTTTTAAAGTAAGAAGCTCATTTGACACTACTATAAAACTGGTAGTACTTGTGACTCTGGAGAAAAACACTAATGAAATTATGGAGTATACCCATCACAATTCTCCATCACAATAAAGTAGAATCTTCTTCAAGTGCTTACCCCTAGCAAGGTGAAATTCCTTTCAGCAATATTTTCTTGGTTAAACTCTCACTCAGACATCCAAGGTCTCTAACCACAAAAAGACCACAGAAATACATCAAAGTAAAAAGATGTTTTCAGCAGCACCACATTATTTCAGCTGAAACATAAATCAGATCTTAAATGTAGATCAGTCAAAAGTGGGAAAGATCAGTGCAGGGCGTTAGGCATCAAATTTGCATTGCACTACTTATTTTAAGGTATAATCACATTGTTATAAGCAAATTTCAGCTGAAAGTTTTGGGTTTTTTCTTGAGTTCCACATATTCCACCATGGTCCAGTTTTAGGGAAATTTTTTCTACTGAAGAGCAAAAAATACTCACTGTCTTTCCTTCCCTCTTCTGGCTTCTGATGAAGAGGTTTCCAAGGAAACTTTAAACCACACTAAAAAAAATATTTTTCAACTCAAAAAAAATACAGTTCCTACTAAAGCATGTTGAGGAGAGCGATCCCACGCCAAAAACAAGCTCCTGTTTATTGGCTCTCTCAGTTTCTCCCTAGATATACATGAGTTTAACATTTAAGAAATCATTTACATTCTCCTTTTGTCTTCTTGCAAGTGTAATTGGTTAACTAAACCCCATTTCACTGAAACTATTGTTTTTTTCCAAGTACTTATGTTAACTACAGGAATACTTCCCATGTTTACTTTTGAGCTCTTCAAAATGACACTCCCCATTTTTTAAAAGAAAGGATTTTCTGACTCTTAAAGATCAGTAACAAAGGATGAATATAAAGTTCAGAATATGCTAGACTCCACAGATGCAGTATTTTCTCAGAGCAGCTGATGAATACAGGTGTGCTGCACCACAACTCGTGAAAACACCACAGCTCAGCAAGACTGAAGTTCTTTCAAAACCTTTGAAAGCTTTATGGAAGGCCTGAAGCCAGTGGAGTCCCCTAGGGGTCAGTGCTGGGTCTGGTCTTGTTCAATATATTCATCAGTGACCTGGAAAAGGGGATGGAGTGTATCCTCAGCAAGTCCACTGATGATACCAAACTGCGAGGGGTAGCTGACACTCCAGGGGGCTGTGCTGCCATCCAGCATGACCTGGACAGGCTGGAGAGCTGAGCAGAGAGGAACCTAAAGACATTCAATAATGGCAAGTGTAGGGTCCTGCACCTGGGGAGGAAGAACCCCATGCACCAATATAGGTTAGGGATGGATCTGTTGGAAAGCAGTTCTGAGGAGAAGGATCTGGGATTCCTGGAAGATAGTAAATTATCCATGAGGCAGCAATGTGCCCTTGTCACCAAGAGGGCCAATGGAATCCTCAGGTACATAAGGAATAGTGTGGCCAGCAGGTCGAGAGAGGTCATTCTCCCCCTCTACTCTGCCTTGATGAGGCCACATCTGGAATACTGCATCCAGTTCTGGGCTCCCCAGTTCAAGAGTCTAGCAGAGGGCAACAAAGATGACTGGCAGATTGGAACATTTCCCTTAAAAAGAAAGGCTGAGAGAGGTGGGACTCTTTAGCCTGGAGTTGAGAAGGCCGAGGGGAGACCTTATTAATGCCTGTAAGTATCTAAAGGATGGGTGCAAGGAGGTTGGAGCCGGACTCTTTTCAGTAGTTCCCAGTGACAGGACAAGGGGCAATGGGCACAAGCTGGAACACAGGAAGCTCCATTTAAATATCAGGAAAAACTTTACTGTGAGGATGACAGAGCACTGAAACAGGCTGCCCACAGAGGCTGTGGAGTCCTCTTCTCTGGAAAAACCCACCTGGATGCAGTCCTGAGTAATGTGCTCCAGGAGATCCTATTTTAGCAGAAGAGTTGGACTAGGTCATCTCTAGAGGTCCCTTCCAACTCTGACAAGTCTGTGATGCTGTGATTCTGTGATATCAAAGATATCCCTGACACCTATTGCCCTAAAAAGACAATGAAACAAAAAAGAGACAGGACTGCCTCATAGCATACTCTTTAATTTCTCTGTTCATTCTCTGATCTTCATGGAATCCAGAAAAATTCTTGGAAATCCCTAAACAATACAAACCAAAAGACACTACTGCATTTTTCACAGGAGGCCAAAGTTGCAATCAAACAGAACTCACACTTTCATGTATTTTTAACAACTCCCAAAACCTCCAGACAGTTCAATCAGACAAAGCTGAGGTGGCAAGGACAGCAATAGTAAAACACAATCAGGGACAATCAAGTGTGCAGAGAGGACTAGAGAGCCAAGACCACAGCAAAGAGATTAAGATGACTATCACAGAGAGATTAAGATGACTATCAGATAATGGCATGAGTCAGTCAGCATCTCAGCTCCATGAGTTGAGTTAATTTTTTTAACAATGCTCTTGGCCTTATCTAAACTAAGTCCTGCCCATGTGACAAGTCTTTATTAAAAGTGATGTGCTGAAATACTCATATTGAGACCCAAAACATCAGTTCTTGCAATTATACTGGAACACATTTTATGGGGAGGTTGCAGGGGTAATGAAGAGATTTATCTGGTCCCCCAACAGATGAGAGAAATCCCTTGTTCAGTGTCTACACAGAAAAGTCTGTTTAATTACAGTAAATCCTATTAAACTGATCTTCCTTATAAAGGGCTAAAGTGACCAACTCCAAAAGGCTATAGAAGACATAATGAATTCAGAGTTTAATTGGGACACACTGTTAGCTAACTATAATCTATTAATTAGCATTCTTAGTTTTTACAGCTCAATACAATAATACACTTTTACTTTCAAATCGCACCCTTCTTTTTTTGGACCAAAGTTATACAATTCTACCAGTGTGGTACTAATTACAGTGATTGCCTAGAGAACAGCAGTCTGGAAATATCTACAAATGTTTAATTAGGGGATAAAGGAAAGACAAGGGAAAAAAATAAAAAAAAAAGCCCTCAGATAGAGGAACCACTGTTCTCCCATCTATACATATTTAGTAACTGCTTAACAGATTCTAAACCAGTCGTTCATTGCATTTTTCTTGCAAGATTTCCACAGCATCCTTGAATGTCAAAACTGGTTTCAGAAAAAAACTTAATTATATTCTAATACATTCTCTTCAGTATAAAAACAGAACTTGAAATTGAAAGGATTTGAGAATTAAAATACTTACCTGCAGCTGAAATACAAAGAGTAGCAGAAAGTTGAGTGAATGGTATTTCATATATTTATGCTACTGGTACTGTATCACTGTAACTAAATTTTTCACTAGATTACTCCTTCTAAGGAATTCCTACTTTTGTAATAAAAATAAATATTACTTTTTGTAATAAAACTTTAGGTTTTTTTCACTCCAATATAACGGATGACAATGAGTCTGAGATGTCACACATATTAACAAATCCCATGTTGTGATACTTATCATTCAGTAAGAATACAGCTTTAAAACCACATGATAAGTTCATGAAATTATTTCATACTAACTCAGGAAAAGCCACTTACTTTCTTCAACTCAGTTCTTTAAAATGTGAAAAATAAAATCTTAGATAGCTTCAGTGTAGATGTTATCACTAACCAAAACGACTCTACTATTTAAGACAGGTCACCAGAAAGTAGTACATGTCAAGTACTTCCAGCTCTACTTTTTAACTCCAGCAGTTTCCTTCTCCTCTTCCCCTTCTAAAGGAAATCTTAAAAAAAGCACTGTCTAAAATAGCAAGTATACCTTAAAAGGTTGAAGAACTTGATCATGCTTGAATTATGGGAACTATTTCATTAAACTTTCCTGGTTATTTAAAAAACTGAACAGGGAAAGTAATTTTATCATGGTGAAAGCGGACTTACATTTCAAGGAACTTCTTAAGTTGGACATTGGGCCTGTTTTCCGTCAGTGTCTGGAGAGATGCCGAACTCCCCTTTGGCCAGAAGCAGCTGAACAGCAGGACACTAACTCAAAAGCTAGTAGTTACTTCAGGATTAAGCTAAGCAAGAGTCTAGGTGGGGAATTTTAAAAAAGCTTTTAATAAGTAGAGCTGACTACAAAGAGACTTCAATTTTAATCAGCCTCCCAGTTCTCTTCTAATTCAGGAATGCTTTTAAGAGGGACAAGACAAAGGAACTAGACACCCAAAATTCTCTCCTGCCTATTCTCTAACTAGCCAGACCAATTAAAAATAAAAAACACAAACAACTGTAGGGTGCTTTATGATAGTGGTGTAACAAGATATACACAGCTACAAAAGAGTAGATGAGCAGGTCTTAAACAGTATTACGTAAATGTAGCAAAGAACACAATTTACATCCGTTTGTGAAAACTGCAGGTCTGGAAGTTTTAGCTGGCGCTCTAAAGTAAGACCAATGTAATGTTAACTTTGCGTTACCAGCAACCTGTCAACATCCAGCAACAAGTCAGTTGTATCTGGGGTCAGCAGTTAGTACATTCTGCATTTTAGAGAATATTTCAAGAGGTAAGCACTACAGAAATATTAATTATGATTGGGGCAAAATATTTCAAAAAGGAAACTAAATAGTTAGCATCAGTCCTAGGAAAAAAACACATGACACACAAGGAGAAATCAGCACTTAAGGGGTGGCTTATAAATCTGACATGAAACACTTAAAAAGAAGTTTGCAAGTTGAAAACACATCTTAATCACGCTGATTAACTGGGAAAAGCACCAATATCATTTAGCTCCTTCCAAGAGACATGCAAGTTTATTAAACTCATTCAATCATGCTACTGCACTAACACAACAGTGACATTAGATGACAAACCTGGTTTTCTTCTTGCAAAACTCTGTATTGTTCCTTCCAAATGGTGATTTTTGAAGCTTCATCTTTCCTCAAAGCTCTCTCCTTTTTTAGCTCAGGACTCCAGAAGGTCTTGATACTGTTCATAGAAGAACTCAGCTTGCTTTCTTTCACCTCCACATCCTTGCGAAGTAAATCGTTTTCCCTTAAGACTTCTTTGAGTTGTGTCTGCAGATCCATGATTGTGTTATCTCTGGCCTGGCGCAGTGAGTGAGGCACAGTGGATGCCATACTCACAGGAGGGAGATGGTGCTCTCCAAATGCAATAGTATCACTGGCAACTCCACTACTGGCAATGTTAGGGCTGCTACCCATTGCAGTCATCCTAACACCGTAAGGCAGCCGCCCCCCAGACCGGCCCAAAGTCATGGTGCTTTTTGGGGTGTCTGCACCCACGTTCTCATGGTCACTAAGATACATAGGGCCAGACGTAGCATAGGCAGCATTTAAGGACTGAATGTTTTCCATAGAAAGAGTTTTCCCACTCCCACCCCCAGTACCACCCCCAGAACTGCCTCCTGTGCTGTTGGTTCGACGATGGCCCAAACGTGGTGACCGTGGCAGCCTTGGTGAACGCCCTGGACTCTGGTTGCTTGGCTCAACCTTACCAACTGACCGAGCACTTCCATACATGATTAAACTGGTGGTGTGAGGCAATTAGATAGGCAGAAATCAGGAATTAAAGAAATCCTGTTAAGTTCTTCAACGGCTTTAAGTCAGCTTAAGGCCAATCACAACATATAACAGATCCAGTTGTCCATCTTTGATGTCACGTGCTCACAATGTTCAGGACCATATCTGTATCAATAAGAATAACATATTAAAAACTATATAAATAAAAATAACATATTAAACACCTAGTTTATCACAAAATAATTTGTCCCATACTAGAATAGTGTATTCTGCTACCTGAGTAAGAGATACAATCAAAATTTAAAGCGCATTCAGTAAGATTTCTTTCCTTGAAGCACTGCTAGCTCCCCTAGAACAGAATTTCTGAACCTTGTTGCTGTGAAAAAAAATCCTGGAAATGGGAATGCAGGAAGGACTGAAATTATTCTGATCATGATCTCGACTAGCATGTCCTTTTAGTGTTGCTGTCAGCCCTCCTTCAAACCCAGAAGTCATGACCAAAGCTAAAAATCATCATTAAATCATTACTGACCACAAAGCTTAATAAGCAAGTATAGATACAGGTATAAAAGAACAGCAGTCACAGAGCAATGGGACCAATAAGGTTAAAAAGAATACGAGAACCACATCTGCACTGGAAACTGCTTCATCTCTTAGTTTCTCTCCAACTGGGATTCAATCCTAAACGTGACTGGTCGGACCAACGGAACAGGCTGCCCAGAGAGGTTATGGAGTCTCCTTCTCTGGAAACTCTGAAGATCAGTCTGGACATGCTCCTGTATGATCTGCCCTAGGTGTTGCTGCTGCTGCATGGGGGTTGGACTTGATGATCTTCAGAGGTCCCTTCCAACCCCTGTGGTTCTATGACTTAGATCTTTGTTCAGGTTAAGCAAATACTTCAATCAAAATGCACTCGTTAAGCAGCTCAGATTAAATCAATTAAATAATATCATTCCAACAGCAGGGACCTCTGAAAACACAAAACAGTACACTATCATGTTGTAGTTCCTCATCCCCTCTCCTTTTCCATTAAACACAGACTGGTGGCATGTGCAAATTTTAATTTTTATTTATTTATTTATTTTGCACTGCAGCATTATGCTGTTCTATAAGCACTATAAGCAGGTATCTCTTTATTACAGGAGCACTGAGCTGAGACCACAGTTAGTAGTCAAGATCTAGTAGAGGAGCAAGAGACAGGGAGGAAATCCACTTGCAACTGAACTACTGCATGGTAGAACTACTCCCACTGTACAGGTCCTCCTTTTTTCCCTATTTTTTTTCCAGTGTAAACTATTTCAAGTCACTGTTGGGTTCAACTGAAATCAAAGTCAGAACACTGTAACATTACTGGTCTGACCTCAGCATATAAAATGAAAGAATGCCACACAGTATCTAACGAGTAGCAGCATCTTACATATCCCAACATCTTTCCTTTCACACCATCTTTCATCTAGCCACACCTGCTCAGAAGTTAGGTTTGCCACATATTGGTATGTTTTTGAGATAATAACTGGGCAAGCAGATCAAAGATTAGGCTTAAAACAGGCATACACTTACAAAACAAATTGTAGAAATAGTAAAAGTGGGTGGAGCAGAAGAGACTGAAAAATAATATGGAAGAAAATACTGGAAAAGGATAGAAAGACTAAAAGTAAAACCTTGATTAAAAAATATACAAGTTAGTACAGGAAAAGATACAACTAAAAACAGTTAGTTTAACTAATTAGGGTTAGTTTAACCCTAATTTTGAAATGGAAAACTAGACCACAGTAGGCCAGCATTTTTTTCATTTTCACACTATTTCATACAAGATATAGTAGCATGAGTAATTTTACAAAGCTTATGGAAGCTTATCCTGTTTTGTTCAAGTGCTTGCTCTCACTTTGTTTTTAAGTGAGAATGAAAGCTAGCAACAGTATTGCTATTTTAAACACATATGAAAGAACAACAGGGCCAAGGAAAGATAGCCAGCAGCATTAATAATTGAAGTTAGCTTACGAATCACCACCTATAGATAATTTTTTTTAAAATACAAGTTACAGATAAGATATTTATTCTATTTCAGCTACATATCTTTATGCAAAACAGTACAGAAATACAAACAACTATGTAACAAAGTGTACAGAGTTGTTTCAGTAAGTAAGACACTATGCCCCAGATCTGGAAGAAAAACACTTCTTCCAAATAGAAGAGCTATTTCAGACTGATCTCACTGTTCGAGATACCAGAATGCTAAAAATGCTGCTGTGACACCAGTTGAGCACTCAAAACAAGCCAGATATTATTTCTTAGACACCACATAAAGGACACACTACTGAGAGCTTATATTCAGAGGATTCTCTTGAAAAGTAATCCAAATCACAGCACTTAAATAATTTCCTGGAAACTCACACCACAGTAAATAAGTGTAAATACTCATTCATTTAACAGCTTTAAATGAGATTAACTTGAACCAAAGGATTAAACATGTTTTATTCTCTGTGTTTCAGTTAAAGCACTTCCCAAAAAAAACCCCACTAAGTTTAAATGTTGCTAGAAGCACATTAGTGCTGCATGCAGAAGGATCACTTAGGAACATGCTTAAACACACAAAGAAGCACACAAAAGATTTTAGATAATTTTTAATGAGCTCATCACCTCCAAAACAGAAAAGTCATGGAATTGCTTTCTCCTTGCTTTAGCAAATGTTTTGTTAAGATATTAATAGCTTTTCAAAAAAATGAAAGTGCCTGATGTCCTTGACAGAGAAGCATCTTCCCAGGCTTCTAAAAGGAGTTGGTAGCACAGATGGTACTGTGCCATAGCCATCTTCTAATATAGCAGGCAGGCTCTCCTCCACCTTAAGTGGAAAAACCAGTCCTGTGCTAATTCAGCTCTAGGCTTTGCACCACAAGTACACACCATCCTCTCTGCTAATCCACAAAAATAAATAAATAAATAAATCATGATACTTCTCTTGAAAGAAAAACTTTCATTACACCATTGTTGAATGCATGTATTGTGAATATTCCAAAACTGGGAATACTCCAAATATTAACTAAACACACCATTCCAACCATGCAGTCTCAGTATTTTCACTGACAGAGATCTGTCATCAATCAAGAGAAACAAAATATTTACAAGATAAATCTGAATGCTTTTTTAAAAATATGTATCTATAGATATATAAATATCTAGTAGCAGTTATCATCAGCCATTCCACTTTACTGCTATTCAGAATCTATAAATACAAGTAGATATTAAGACAATTCAAACCAAGAAAAACATCTTTCAACCTGGAATCAGCATAGTGAAGGAAACAACAGAAACATGTTTTCTCATTCACAGTACCAATTCACACAGAAGAAGAAAGAGTTCTAGTTTCCCTTTAGGAGTCCAAGCAAAATTACATGGAAGATTTCCTTCAGGCAACACCATAACTAGAAAAGTTAAAGTTGTTCAGCATTCTGATCAACACTAGCATTTTACTAGGAATCTCACTTATCCATAAGACCAACCTGCAGCACTGTTACATTGGTTTTTTTCCATCTTCCACTGTGACTCTAAATTTAGTCACAACTAAATCATCCCTTAACCTTACAGGATGCTGGTAACCCCAAGGAACACTGTCCAGCTATTACATGAACTATATTTTTCCTTTGCCTACACTCCTGTAGGTATCAAACACCTTGGGTGCTTTCTGCCAATACAGGAACCCTTACCTAAGATTACAAAGAAAAAAACTATAAACTGCAAATATTAAAAAAAAAAAGGCAAAAAAAAAAAAAAGCACTGAAGCCAGTGCTAAACCATTTTCCCTCAAAATAGCTTCCATACAAATAAAACTCTCTTCATCACTATGTAAACAAAAATTGCCAAAAATCATCCTATCTGCAAGCCAGACAAAATAATTAAGAAAAAAAAATATGTCAGCCAAAGTAAAAACTTCATATACATGTCTAGAGATTGGTATAACAGCTTTGGAAGTACCCAGACACAATCAACCTGCTTTAGTATTAGTTGAAAATGCTTGCTAGTGATTATGAGAAAGCTTGAAAGAAGGGCTATCAGAAGCATAAAAATAATAGAATTACACAATGTTACAGAAAAAGGTTTGAAAAAATGAGTTATTAACACATTTTCTGTACGAAAATGGTATGACAGATAACAGTACATCCTGCCTGAAGAGCCAGCTAAGAAAAATGTCTTCTAAGATCACAGGCAACTGCTCAGAACCACTTAAGACATCATGAACTGTGAAAAAAAATATTTAACTTGACAGTAAATATTTAAATGTACTAGTGCAACTTGCAGCAACTAAACTGAATCTGTTTTTTTACAATAGCCTAGTCATAGCCAGTGAAAAGCAATTGAGAATCAAGCCTTGTTCAAAGAAGCACAGTGATATCTAGAACCATTTATCAATGAAAACTGTAATTCAAAGCAGCATGAAAGCTAGGAACCCAGCATCAGAACCCAGCATGCCGAAAGAACAGTAAATTGCAACTTACACAACTTCATGCAGATTTCCTTCTAAGTAAGTGAGAGAGAACGGGGATAGGTGTAGTAATTCTGTCAAAAGGTCTGGTGATTTTTAATAAAAAAGCTATATTCAGGCATAGTAGAAATGTAAGAAATCAATTTCAGGATAAAGAATCCAATAAAATAAGATGCATTGACTAACACTGTCCCACTCCGCTCTGGCCCTGTATCTACAATTCTATGTGAACCATTAAAGCAGACATTCCTGGCTACAGACACAAAGCAGAAGATTCATTAACATAGAGTTTTGTTAACCTCTGGAGAATCTCTGTTGTATAAATATACAATGCCTCCCCCTACTCCAGGACAAATACTTATACCAGAGTAACTACTTCCAGGTAAGTAAGCAAGTCAAATAGTGAAAAACATACTGCAGAACTATAGAAAATGCCTGCTAACATTTGTTAAAACAAAAATAATTTGGGAATAATTTTGCAGCCTTCAGCAAGTAAGATTTCCTCTGAATTTCTTTTCTGCAGTTTCTTTCTGTTCAGGACTGACACCGGTGGACAGACAAGAACATTCACAGAGTCAACTCTGTAACACCATTACCTCCTATATTCAAGTTTGATCACAAACAAGGCGGGCAAGTACACCGTACAGCAGTGTCTACTACCAGCACCACAAAAGCCATACACCCAGCTCCAGAAGACTGAACTTTTTTGTAGCACCCATCCCTGTCTGCACAAGGAAAGCTTTGAATGTGAGTTCTGTAACAGCAACAGAAAAGGCAGCCTTTACAAGAGCTGTTTTAATCTGATAAAGCAGTGTAGCAGACACATTAGACTTCAGTATCAGAGGTAGCAATTGTTCACATTTTCATAATTCATACCAACAATTAATCACAAATAAGAATGATTACATTATACAGTGGGACCTGGATGCCAGAACAGAGCAAGGAGAGGGGGGAAAAAAAAAATTGAATTCCATAAGAGGAAAAGCTTATATTCCAGTAAAACCCTGACAAATATCTTTACCCTTGAACGCAAACAGCAGGTACAATTAGAGAACAGACAGGATTCAAACAACTTAGAGGTGTGTCAACCAAGATGAAGACAAAAAAAATTAATTCCTCTTACTTTCTGGTGCACACCACAATTACAAAAGCTACTGTTGCTATGCCACTTTTCATAAAAAAACTGAAGTATCTATCTTAGGTCTGCAAAGTAGATTTTAGGTTTGACTAGTTCTTGAAAGTAAAAAATCTCACTACTTTTCATGTTAAATTAATTAATATTACACAAGAAAACAACAGAAGAAAGTTTACTTTGGAAATAGTCTGCAAGCCAGCCAATGCTGAACACAAGGCATTGAACCCATGGAATTTGGGGTTGTTTATCCATATCAAAATGTTCTTATCCTCATGGCCTTGACAGTAAGAAAGCAAAAGGGATGAATGAAATAAAAATGGAAATAAGACAAAAATGGAACTGTTTGTATTATGATTGATCCTCTTCCCTAGACAGCAAATGAATAGATGCCCAAGCACTGATATCTGTTTATGTCCAATCCTTTTTAAAGATAGGTCGTTGGGTTTTTTAAAAGAAAGTTCATCACCTTTCACATCTGCCAAGTTCACTGAAAGCAACAGTGCCCTTGTTCTGCCTTACTGAACATAAGATAGGAATTGATACGTTCTCCCCCTTATACACAGAAAAACCTTCTCCGAAATATCTCAGAAATTCCTGATACATAGGTGACTGACTTACTGAAAGCCATGTTTTGTAAAAGGTAGGCCCTGTTACACGCTTTTTAAATTTGAGTGGTTAATGTAAACGGTACACATACACTTCAAATCAACACAAAATGTTCCACCATCTTGATTATCTGTCCTTTTCAGACACCAGTCTGTTTCCCATTCTTCTCTCCCATTCCTACAGATAGCCCATACAGAATACAATACCTGTGAGTCTCTAAACAACAACCAGAAATACTAATCAACTTCCTAGTTAATTTCTCTCCCACAAGTACACAGTTCCTTTCACGAGATCTACTTACTCCACAAGGAAGAAATAAATGACAGAACATGCTCAACTCTATGGTAGCTGCAAAATCAGTTTTACCTGACATCAGTTTTTGTTTCATATAATTCCCATAAATCTCGATACCAGCTTAACGGGTATACTTTCACTACTGCAGCTTCATTCCTTTATAGCTTCTTTCACTATGATTATAAAAACACATTTCAGCTGAATTCTTATTTACCTCTATTTATATACTCTTTGTGATACAACACTCGCTTATAAGGATTTTGTCTTACAGCTCTGAGGTTTGGCCTCAACTCGAGGCAGAACATGAGGTGCTATTGATACTTCTAAAGGCCTTACCTTGTATCTCACTTGTCAGACTAAAATAGTTCTGCTCACAGTATAGTAAGAGTTAACCTGGTCCCTAAGTTTGGGTGGATAAGCAAGTTCTTTCCATTTGTCAGGTTGCTGTGTACCAAGAGAAATGCTTCTGTCTTCCTCCAGAGGCTGGAGCACCTATTTATTACCACTGTATGGACATCACACTTAAGGTCTTCCCGGGTATGGCAGAAGTCTTGGACACTGTTCCAGCACCTGTTCTCTCTGCTAGCTTTAAGGCTGTCAGCACTGAATTTGTTAGAGGATGATGAGCACATGGTGCAGATATATTTTAGACCATTCTCAGTTCCTGATTCTTGCCTGGGTTTACCTGGGACTGGACCCAGTGACCCACATGGTCCCTCTCTGTCCTACGTTCTTCACACTGACAGGCTGGGAAGGTGCATCAGGATTTGCTTTGTGGCTGTGAATGGGAGCTGATTGTAAGTCTCTAAATTTAAAGCAGATTGGAGACATACAGCAAAAATTACCATGTGTTTTTTCTCCTTTTTAAAATAAAAAGTCCAAAACAGAAAAAGGAACAGGAATCAGAACATGCACGTAAACCTCCTAATGATGAACAAATTAAAATAATTCTCATTGTTACAACTACCTAGGAGACTGAAGACCTGTGGACATTAATTTTCCATCATTGAATGGCTAAAGAATTTATAGCCTGACTCTTAAGAGTATACAGTCAGTAAATACTACGTGTTTATGGGCATGGTAGTTTCTCTCTTCCCCCCCAGGTGCCACGCAACCAACAACCAACTTCCCCAGAGTGGAAACACAACGCTGAAAAACAAAAAAGATATTTCAAAAGCCCAGAAGTACCCAGAAGCATTACCAAACCCAGGTAGACTCCTAAAGCCACCACTGGTAGCATCACTCTGCAAAGCAAAGCACACTCCACCTACAGAAATTCCATCATAATCTCACCCTAACAACAAAGTTGCATTAACAATATTGACACAACCCACACACTAGAAAACATCACTGTTCCTAAATCAGCATTGGATTTTTTAGGATCTTATGCTCTACCACTGCATGCCACAAAGTTAAACTCTTGGCTTAAACAGGCACTAATTGGTAAAATCCTCATCACCCAGAGTGCTCTTACAGCAGGGTAACCAGCAAAATTCAAGAACACGTATTATTGTTCCTTAATTCTAACCATCAGCCTGATTAATTAAAAAGCTGCATGCATGCATCCACCCATACATTTCTGAGCATAGCACACTCATACGAAACAAGCCAGACCATCTAGATGTACTACAATTTTCAAGTGGCTTAACCAGGTAAGTGTTGCAAAAAATCTCTGACACAGGAGAAGCTTTTGGGGGAAAAAGCTTGAAAATAGGGAGGGGCAAGAGGAGGAGGGATAACAATGGGCAAGTATCCTGCTTCACAGAGTAAGTAATAATAGCAAGGAACTTGTCCACTGGCTACAATAGTACGGTGGAATACTTCTATTCACACAGCAACACGGATAACTGCTACAATGAACTAAGGAAGTGGCAGATTCAGGAAAAAAAACTCCTAGGTGTCTTTCATGACCAAGATTTGCAATTCAATACAAAGGTAGAGGCCATGTAAATACCAAACCTGCTTTTTTGTCAGTCAGGCCATTAGCCAAATGTTAGAGATGAAAAGTTATGTGAATCTCATAAAAGCTTGTGATAGGATCAAAGAAACAATGCTAAAACTTATGAAAAAAAAATATGCTTTTAAATAGCCCAGATAACAGAACCCCAAACTGAAGAAAACGTGCTAACACCTTTACAGTGATTTGATTACAGCTAAACTGGTTTTCCAGTAAATGTGGATGAAGTTCAAATTATATAAAATATTATGGTAAACTCATGTTTTACCCAGCAGATCCCAAACCTTTTCTAGCTGCAACCCCTGTGGCACCTTGGCAGTTTCAGACAATTCTGAATTTCTGGATGATATAGTAAAGTCACATACTTGACTACTCAGACAACTGCTGTTGTGTGATAGAAGTTCTGAGCTATCCTTCCAGAACAGAGCCACATTCGGTACAGTTGCCTCAGTTATTAAATAACTAGCGTTTTAGTCCAAATAACTCATTACTGAAAAAAAAATAAATTATTGTACTACCAACTCTGCTCATACTAGAATGGCCAAAGGAGTGATTTTTTTTCTCTTTTAATTTTATTTGATGTGGCTGTAAGGGTGCTGACTCATAAGTGACCCTGAATTGGGGCACACAACTGAGCTGCTGCAGTTTTCAACACAAAACAATGAAACACATCTCACAGTACTGTCAGGCTGCAGACAGCAGTAGCTCAGGAGGAGACGCGTGTTCAGCCACCTACTGCTATAGATGCAGTAACCTCCAGGAGAAAAGGAAGGCAGGCAGCTGGTGGAGGAGGTTACTGCTGTAGACATCCTAGCCAAATTGGCCATTGTTTAAGAATCATAACCCTGCAGCCAAACCAGGCAACTCATTTTGGTTACAACTTGTTGGATTTGAGGTATCAGGTTATCCAGGTACAACCGCCCCACATCATACATCAGCGTGACCCCAAAACAAGGTTGGATAAAATATTAAACGTGCATTGTTCTTCAGACCAGTCATCTCTCTACCCATGTGCTTTGACCCTCTCTGTTTCTGTACCACTTACACCCCCCACCACTGCCACCGTGGAGGTTTCTGTCTTTTCTTCTTATCTCCTGATCTCTACCCACTTCCACTGGGGTCACTTTAAACCGTTTCACACCACGTCGCCACGAACCGTGATGTGAAATTCCAGCCTGCACGCGACATTCCGTGCGAAACACACTGTGTGCTTCATAACCGAGACGCGGGGCTCCCGTTAGGCACGAGACAGATGTGGGAAGGCAGCAATTCCTGACACATGCTTCAGGATGGCAGCAGAAGTCAGGAAAAAAAA
>NW_009952873.1:1754039-1775077 GCF_000747805.2 Chaetura pelagica | reverse complement strand
GGGCGGCCCGTGCCCCACCCCGAGCGGTCAGGGCTCAGGGCCTCGGGCCCCGGGGCTGCGGCCGAGTGAGCGCCAGGGGCTGGGGCCTGCGGAGGTGGAAGCCCCATGGGATTCCCGCAAGGCATTGCCAGAGCTGGCCTGCTCCGGCCGCTGCTGCCTGGGCACGCTTGCCTTGGGTAAACTCCGGGTTTCCCCCTCTCACACAAGAGAGAAGAAGGAGAAATTGTCTCAGGTTGAGGCAGGGGACGTTTAAATTGGGTATAAGGAAAAACTGCTTCACCGAAAGGGTTGTCACACCCTGGAACAGGCTGCCCAGGGAAGTGGTGGAGTCACCATCCCTGGAAGTGTTTAAAAGATGCGTAGCTGTGGTGCTCAGGGACATGGTTTGGTGGTGGACTTGGCCACGTTAGGTTAACAATTGGACTTGATGATCTTAAAGCCCAAAACGATTCTATGATTCTATAAATTATCCTTTCGCAGAAGACTTACAGCTTGCTACAGCTGAGTCTGTATAAACTGTCTGCCTTCCTCTAGACAGACAGAGCACATAACCTGCTCTGACATCTTCCTAGTTCAATTTTTTTGTTTGTGATTTCAGGGTGTAAATTGCCAAAAACCACCTTAACATCCTTATCCATTATGCCGAGGGGACGCTGAAGTGAGAGATTGTAGTGAATTAGACAGATCTGTAATACTACACAAGGAATGACATTGTTAGTGATTGATGTATCAACGATCACTATTTAAATCAATATATTTTTGCAATAAATACAATAATTCAGATCTCTCACAATTATAATAGCTGACGTACAAAGAGGTTCTGAACTTCCTTTTCAACTGTAGAAGCACAGAATTCACTTTAATTTCTGAAGAATGACATAGTGCAGGTAAGTGCATGTTATGATATATGTCTGTCAAGCCTAAAGTATCCCAAAAAAGGGATACTCTACATTGCTGTCTAAGAAAGCTGAAAGATGAAAATAGGTACAGACTTGCCCACATAAATTACTTTCTATATAAAAATAAACACTATCAACCTGGATCAAAAAAGAGAGCTTGAGAGCTTTAGACTTTTTGTGGTAAGTTAATTAATGTGTCAACTTAATATGGTCTTGCTGCCAGAAGTGTCACCTGTGCCTACAATCACCATGATTTTTGTGATCTGCAGTTTGACAGATCCCACACAGCTCTTACAGAGTTCAGATGTTTTAGATTCAAGCCTGGATTAATATCTTGTCTAGTAATTGCATTTGGCAAATGGACAGGCTGCTTTTCTCTTTAAGTCCCAAACCATTACTCTTGAGTTAAGAAGCCTGCTCTCTTTTCCTAGCATTGACTAAAGTGGCTTATACATAAATGATGTGGTTATAAATCAATCTGACAGGCTTTTAGGAAGAAGTACCCACATAAATAATTTATGAAATTTGAGTAATATTTCTGCCACGTCTGGTCTCCAGAACAAGCTCTTTTTTCTACCCAGTCTTTAAAAATGTGAAACTACTTGTTTAAGAGTGGGTTGTTCCCTTTTTCATTTTGTAACTGAGGTCTTACCTGGATCAGACCTGGAAAAGAGGTCATATGGCGAACAATTTGTTTCTCTTCTCCTTCAGTTATACCACTTGGTGTAATCAAAGAGAGCACCTCTTTATACAAACCTAGCTCATTGTTTATTCTTACAGGGTGTGGGTTTTTTTAATAACATAATTGAAATTTTATTTGTGATGGAGTACTGGTTAATCCTTTTAATGAAACATTTTCTGTGCAGAATTGGAGTAGTGCAAAGATATTAAGTAATGCAAGAAATTAAGTAGGATTTATCATCTTAGAATGCAAATGTATTTCAAATTTAGAATTGTTTTGAATTATTGGCTTCCTAAGGTGTTATTGACGTATTTTATCTAGTGAAACTTCGTGGACCCCTTGTAAGGCAAAAGAGACAGTGGGTGCTGAATTTTGAAACACTGCACAAAATGGTGTAGGAGAGGAAGTAATTTACTGTAGCATTGCTATTAAGAACATATTTGGAGGTGGAACCAGAAAAAACTGAAAAATATGAAGTATAAAACATAGCAACACATGGATGAAACTAACCAATTTAGACAGAAATTGGATTTGTAATTGCTGGGGAAGTACGGTCCTGTAACTACTTTCAACAGACAAATTTTGGATGATTTTGTGATAAGTGTATAAAGCTGTTACGACAGGGAACTCAGTGTAATGAGTAAGGAGATGTTTCTTACCCTGCATTGCAAAAATGCAGGAGCTGAACAGATAGGCTTCAGTTCAGGTGTTGGATGTGTTCATTCTAAAAAGGAACACTCCCCCACAGATGCACTATGTTATTCTGCTGAGCTTGTATACAGGTAGGAAGAAAAGACCTTTATACTGTGTTCATTAAAATGTTAATCAGTAAAAAGTGGAACCAGCATTAGTGTTTTCTGGTTTGCACAGGGTGAGTATCATCATCTTACACATACCAAAAGTAAGCATGGTACTGCTTGATAAATCTAACAGTTAACTTCTGCTTTTGGAGCCGTGGATGTAGATTCCACTGAAACAAGTAGGAGGGTTTGATGGTCTGTCAAGTCTGAAACGTGCTGTAATAAAGGAAAAATTGTATCCCTTGAAAGCAAATATATTTCAGCTACTGCAGACAGCTCAAACTTTCTATATGTTGCTCTTTTATTCTCTTTCTAGGGTGGTTTTACAACAGAATGTGGCCTCAATCAATATGAATAAGCTGCATGATTATGGTTTTGGCAAGCATCGGGGGCCACCTTTAGTCTACAGTAGACATCCAGTGTCATGACTTACCTGTGCATTTCATTGGTTAACCTAAAAAAACACTGAACATCTTTTTCTTCTACTGAAGTTAACAGAACATTAGCTCACTTTTCTCAAGCCATCAAGGTTGATTGCCTCAACATTATCAGAAGCCAGAACTTAAGAGTTGTATTGTATGCAGTTTTCCCACAGCAATTTTGTAATCAGTTTTCCACTGGTTTTAAACTGTGGTATAGCACAGGCCTGCCTTGATCAGAAACATCTTATACTTAAAATAATTACACCTCAGCTCTCTGTTGGGTAGAGCAACCTCTGCATAACAGGTTAATCACCTTACAGTTTCAAGTTCCCAGAGGAGAGAATACTCCCCAGAAATACACAGGTTTTAAATATGGGTTTTTTTTGGTGTTGGAGCAATATGAACCTTCTTAAGTTTTAATACGTGGTATTATTTTAGTGCTTGCTAAATCACTTGTTACTACATGCATAGCTATTTGCTCCTGATGGGCTCAATAGAATTGCATTAGTTAAAAGAATATTAAAGGGTTTTGCTCAGCAAACTAATGCTTCACTGTGAAGGAAACTTACCATATAGGGAATTATGAGGTTGAATAAAGAGCCCTATAGAAGTGTTCAAGTCATATCTTACAGATTGTGTGATGCTATAATTAATTTCTTGAGACAGCCTGTTCTAGCTGAGGGTTTCAAAAGTTGTGGTACTTACACAATTCATGGTATGCAAACTATTTCAAAGTGATGCAAAACCTGCCTGCTCCTACTTGACATGTGAAGAGAACTGGGAACTGACACTCCTAGCATGGGATTAAGGCACAATGAATAGTTCGAAAACCTGGTTTGTCAGGACAGGGGAACAGATAGGAAAAGAGGTGATTTAGGACAATTTTTAATTATTTTTTTTTGGTGTGGTAGTGGACAGCAAGATAGAAAGGTATGTGAGGATGTGTTCATATAGAAAATTAGAAGTTATGTCCATACTTTCATGAAGGTGAATGTGTTGCTGCCATAACCTATAACAGTAATTGTTCTTGAACAGATTAAATTCAGATTAAATTCTTTCCAGCAAATTGGTTCATTTCCCACATGGAAATGTGTACACTACTAGATTTTTATCAGAAGCTGGTCAGCTCACTACCACCATACAAATAAATACCTACTTCTAGAATGTAGTTGAAAATTAGTTATAATTGCTAGCTGTCTTTAAACTGATGATAAACTGCTTTAATCATCCTGCATGCAGAGCAAGTGTATTTGAACTTGCAGTTTTAGTCTTTCAAGAGGATTTGAAAAAACAGCTTTTGTAACACCAGAGGGTATTTGAGGCTCCTTTGTACTCTCATCAACAGCTTGTTATGGTTTGGGCTGGAAGGGACCTTAAAGCTCATCTAGTTCCAATCCCACTGTGTGTGCAGGGACACCTCCCACTAGACCAAAGCCCCATCCATCCTGGCCACAAACACTTCCAGGGATGAGGCATCCACAGCCCCTCTGGGCAACCTGTTCCAGTGTCTCACCACCCTCACAGTAAAGAATTTCTTCCTAATATCAACCCTCTTTCAGCTTAAAAGTACATACCCCTCCCCAGGATTCCTGTAGGCCACCCAGCACCGGCAAGTGGCTGTAACATTTCCCTGAAGCCTTCTCCAGGCTGAACAACCCTCACCTCTCTCAGTCTGTCTTCAGAGGAGAGGTGCTCCAGCCCTCTGGTCATTTTTGTGGCCCTCTTCTGGACTCACTTCAGGAGCTCCTTTTCCTTTTTGTATTGGGGACTCCAGAACTGGACACATTATCCCAGGTAGGGTCTCATGAGAGTGGAGTAGAAGAGGAAAATCTCCTCTCTTGACCTGCTGGCCACTGTTCTTTTGATGCAGCCCAGGGATACAGTTGGCTTTCTAGGCTGCAAGCACACATTGTCAGCTCATGTCTGCTGGGCACGGAGGTGAAGGTGACTGTCTGTAGTTTCCTGGGTCTTATTTTTTTCCCTTTTTGAAAATGGGGCTATATTTCCCCTTTTCCAGTCAGTGGAAACTTCACCGGACTGCCATGACTTCTCAAATATAGATACTGGCTTAGCAACTTCAGCCACCAGTTCCCTCAGGAATGCAGATGCATTTCATGAACTTGTGCACCTTCTGGTTCCTTAGATGGTCTCAACTGTGAGCTCCTACAGTAGGCGAAGCATTCTTGTCCCAGTCCCTGCCTTTGTCTTCTGTGAGTTGAGCAGCAAAGACTGAGGCAAAAAAGTTGTTGAGTACCTCAGCCTTCTTCATAACCCAGGAAACTAGACCTCCTGTTTCCTTCCAGAGATGACTCACATTTTTCTAGTCTTCCTTTCATGTGAGTTACAATGTTAGGAGAGGGAGGGTGACAAAATAATATTCTATTGAGGAATGAAAGTGCCTTGCCATCCCTAGCTCCCAGCTCTGGCATTGAGGTAGATTTATAAGTACATTTGCAGAATTAACTTTTCTCCCTTCTGAACTCATACTCAAATAATTTTGAAATTGAAGTTCTCTCACTTTTAAATGCTCTGACAACTCCTTTTAGACAGAAGGCTTTGCTGTGCTGCAGTTCACCAGATGGGAACAAAACCACCACATTGTTCTAATACAATGTTTGGTTTAAACCATGTTCACAGCTGAAGCAAGCTGTTCCTACAGGCAAAGCCTGAAACTGAACTGACATCATATGTCTCCTTCACACAAGCTGTAGAGTAATACATAATTTGAATACAAACTACTGAGATGTTTTTAAACTGTTTATTCCAAAGAAGTATCTTGTTAGTATTCTCTAGTGGCATCTGATCTGTTGGATTAAAACTGTGTGATGTTATGCTGTCTGCAGCAGGATTCTGTACTTCTTGTTCTCATTCAGATTCAATTCCCACATCTTGTTCAGAGCTTCATTAAAGACATATGTCTTTAGAGAATTTAGTCTGACAATGGAGCACACCATAAAAAAACCCAAAAACCACAATAAACAAACTTAAAGGACTTAATACTGGTTTCAGCTAAAGTAATTTTCCTTCAAAATGCTTCCTAGCTATTGTACATGAAGATTTGTGGCAAAACTGATAATAGGACTATGTAGGCAAATACACACATTTTGTCATGGCTTTTTCCCAAGGGTTTTATAAGATCTGATTTAGACTGCTTAGAGTGGGGGGAAAAAAAGTAATACTGTTTCCTTCCTGATTCCTTCTACCACTCACAAGAGGTACTATTTTGTTCTAATTGTCTCCCTTGATACAGTGGACTCTGCTTAACAGGGGCAATAATTTGCTTAAATCACAAGTGTATCTCCTAGAAATACTTACTTTTAAATGTTCTCATCCAAAACCAGATGTATTTACCACAACTTGCAGGAAACTTGATTGAAATGCATTCAAATTTATAAACACTGTACCATTGTACAGCTTTTGGCCAAGAAAAATTAAGAAGAATCTTAGCTACACCAAGCATAATTACCAATGAAACAACTAGTATCCTTTTGTCCTGGTTTGAGCCAGGATAAAGCCAATTTTTCTTTTTACTGATTTTTTTTTCCTTCAGTAAGCTTTCTTGTAGCTAGCAACAGTGTGTTCTGCTAGGCTGATAAGACAGTGGAATGTTTTTCTAACTACTGAGGCTTCAAGGCTGCACCTGCACTCTGCCAGCTCAGACACTATTGGGAGATCTGTGACCCCCCCTGTAGGAGGCTGAGTTAGACAGACAGCAAAATTGGCCAAAGATATTCCATTCCATATATCTACGTAAGCTCAGAGGAAGGTCAGAGATCACAGAAGACAACTTCCTTCCTTCTTCTTCTCCCCTTCTCTTCCGTCCTTGGCCGGTGTCCAGGGAGGACTCTGTTCATCCGTCACCGTCGATCCTCAGGCTTGATCTCTCGTGACATATATCTGTATATAATTGTATATATTTTCTTGTATGATTCATTAGTGTTTTAATTAAAGCTGTGTAGTTTAGTTTTCAATTCAGCCAAGTCTCTCTCTTTTTCTCTCTCTCCTTCCCTACCTGGGTTGGGGGGAGGGGGGATCGAGAGCATTGTTGTCGGACCTGAGTCAAACTGTGACAACAATTTATTGGCGCCCAACGTGGGGCTCGAACCCACGACCCTGGGATTAAGAGTCCCATGCTCTCTCACTACTTCTTGTGGTGGCATTCCAAAGTGGGTGCCTTCTGGCCAGTTTGTAATTGCTTCCACAATACCTGGACGATTAGGTTTCCCTATTCGGGCTCGCTGGGTGATCAAAGCAGTCCATTTACTCCAAGTCACATCGGTGGCATGATGGACAGGAGAAAGGTTATTCTGGAACATGAAAGGCTGAGTTAGATGTCCATCTTTATCATAGATCACTTCTCGCACAGCGATTTCTCTCAAGTAGGTGATGGCTTTCTCAAGAGTGGGTGTTCTGCTTCGGCGCCATTCGATGTCACCCTTGTGGGGGTATCTCTCTCTCACAGCTGACAGAAGTCGGTCCCACAGGGTGGTAGTTCCTGTCTTGCTACTAAGTGCTCTGTCAATACCAGCATCTCTGGCCAGGGATCCCAACTGCTTGGCTTCTCTCTCATCCACATTGTGGGTCTCAGCACCACTATCAAAGCATCGGAGCAGCCAAGGAAGGATTCCCTCACCATCAATGCGGGTGAAGTCCTTTCTCATGAGGCGCAGTTCTTTCATAGAGTAGGGCTGGACGAGGTCATTGTCTGCAATGATCAATAGATCTGCAATGTCAATAGTGGCATACCACCTAGCTTCTTTTTAATAAATTGTTGTCACAGTTTGACTCAGGTCCGACAACAATGCTCTCGATCCCCCCTCCCCCCAACCCAGGTAGGGAAGGAGAGAGAGAAAAAGAGAGAGACTTGGCTGGATTGAAAACTAAACTACACAGCTTTAGTTAAAACACTAATGAATGATACAAGAAAATATATACAATTATATACAGATATATTCAGGTGTAGGCAAAAAGCCTCTCGCCTCCCCCCACCCTCAGCAACTCCCACAGCACTTCCCTGAACTGGGAAGAGTCCCGAGGAATCCCGGAGCTGCTGCTGGAACAGAGCAGAGAGTTATGGGGGTCACAAGAGATCAAGCCTGAGGATCGACGGTGACGGATGAACAGAGTCCTCCCTGGACACCGGCCAAGGACGGAAGAGAAGGGGAGAAGAAGAAGGAAGGAAGTTGTCTTCTGTGATCTCTGACCTTCCTCTGAGCTTACGTAGATATATGGAATGGAATATCTTTGGCCAATTTTGCTGTCTGTCTAACTCAGCCTCCTACGGGGGGGGTCACAGATCTCCCAATAGTGTCTGAGCTGGCAGAGTGCAGGTGCAGCCTTGAAGCCTCAGTAGTTAGAAAAACATTCCACTGTCTTATCAGCCTAGCAGAACACACTGTTGCTAGCTACAAGAAAGCTTACTGAAGGAAAAAAAAATCAGTAAAAAGAAAAATTGGCTTTATCCTGGCTCAAACCAGGACACCTTTTTCTGAAAATTGGGTGCCAAGTTCTCAGTAAACTTTGGCTTCCCTGTTCAGTGACTAGAAGAAGAACTGGTTTTAAAAAGTGCTCAACCTGGAGTAACAGTAGAGAAACATAATATTAGCTAGGTTCTGACTGACTGTCAACTAACACTGTCTACTGGGGAGTTTAGACTTTCTTAACTGTCTTGACATCTCCAGCTGTCTCATATATGTTGATTTGTCTTATATTTGCATTGTGTATAAAAGTCTTAGTGATAGACTACTACCAATTGTACTCAGCATTTATGCAAATAAAATACTGCCTCTGTGGGGCCGCATAGCAGTGCTGCTGCAGCTCCTTTTCACGCCTGCTGTGTAAGCTCTCAGCAAGGCCAGTTCTCCAGCAGCAGGGTGGAGTGGTAAAGCAGTACTGGGTAGTTGTTGGGTACTGTCTTGGAAAAGGCTGCCATCTACTGAATTATCGGTACAACTTCTTTACTTTCTTACAGGTGCTGTAGGTTTTTCTCTGCATAATTTATATTATACCATTGTTACATAAGAGGGTATTATTACAGTCAAAACAATGATCATCAAAAATAAAGACTGACAAGTCAGGGTACAGACAAGTAAGATTTTAGAAACTTGCCTCTGCTTTTTATCAAAGTATTAATGGATATTTCAAGTGATCAAGAAAGACAGCGCTGAAGAATCTGAGAGACTGATTTATTTGTATTTCTTTACCTACAATGATACAATGCATTCCCTTTTACATAAAAGTGGGGAAAATATAATTTGTTACCATTTTTTGTTTAAGTCTCTGACCTTATGCAGGATCCAGATGCTGTTGATGTTGGGGTGTTTTGTTTTTGTTTTGGTTTGGGTTTTTTTGACTAGCAAGAATAATTCATTTATTCTTTAAATAAAATAATTGTTTCACTGTTTTCATATAGTTTAATTTAGGCTCACCCTTACTAGTTATGTGGATGGAAGACCACAACAGTGTCTCGGCTTCTAGGATGAAAGTAGCCATATAGTATAATTTATTTAAGATGAAAATTTTTTACTGTTTTGAAAAAACATCACAAAACAATTTTCTAACTGGCACTGCAAGCAGTTCCATGGACTGAGAAGTATAATGTTATTGTAATGTTCAACACATCTAGTCTAGGATACTGTTATACTTGCTGGGCAGTGGACTTCAACAGCTTTGTGGCATGTCTTCATACAGACTGTTCTGTTATCTTCTGTGTTTGTATTTTATCTTTAGGGATGCCTGAAAGCGAAAGCAACGTCAGCAGCAACAGTTGCAGAAATAGCAATTCAGTTGCTTGTTTCGGACAGGTCAGTTCCTTTTGCCTGAAAGGGAAATAGAAGGTTTATGCTTGTACTTCTGGGAATCTGCTCTGCGTATTTGTTAGTTTTAAAGTTGGAAGGCTGAAGTCATATCCATTATTCTAGCTAGGTTGTACCTGATTATACATTACATTTTACTCCGTTATAGCCTTGGCATGCCTAGAGTTATAAGAAATTGCTCCAGATTCGTCACAAAAGGTTTTTAATATTATTCCTTAAACATGGGGCTCATTTTAGTCTGATTCCCAGATGGCCTGGATCATTCTTACACCAATTATAAGTACTGGTTCAGAACTGCTACAGGCTTTTTAGTGCTTGAATTCTTAAATACGCATTTAGGCTTCTCTAACTTTTACTGATTGTAAATTGCATTTCTACTAAGACAAGGAGCAAAAGTTACAACACTTTAGGCTTCCAGTGATGCTGGAATTATACAAAAGACCTTCCCCATGTGAGGGGAATTTGCTGAACACTCCTCAAGAAACTTCTGTTTTAACTGCTTGCCTGAACTGCCGTGTTCCCTGCCCTGATGGCACATGGTGGTAGAGTAAGTTTAGACTTCGGTTTGCTTGGAATTTTAAAATACACTTTTCTTGTTGGTCACAGAGATACTACATTTTATTTTTGAGAGGTAAAATACAAGCTTAAGGTTGTCTTCCTGGCAGCCTTCATAAGGATTATGACTGCATTATGCTTTCAGTAGGATACTAATAGGCCTGAGTCATCTCAGTTCTTCTCATGTAAGTGGTATTTATGAAAAATGAAAAAGAATTGCTACAGCTCAAAACTTAATGCTTGTACACATATACTTAAAGAGTAAGAGGAAAAAAAACCCAAGACAATGCACAAATGTAATGCACATGTACCCCCTGAAGTCTTTCCTTGTCTGTTACATCCCAATTCCAAAAACAGATGATACACCTCTTGGAAGGACTGTACATGGAAAAATGGGATAAAGATGTGATATTAGGAGAAGAGGGGGGAGCTAAAATAGGGAGAGTGAGAAGATTGATAAGATTGATCTTACCTTTTTTTTTTTTTGTTAAGTATCAATACACAGCAAGTGAATATCAAGCTATCCAGCATGCTCTTCGTCAGAGGCTGGGCCCAGAATATATCAGCAGTCGGCAGGCTGGAGGAGGACAAAAGGTATGAGCAAACATGCATAGACATTACAGCTCATTTTTTTCCAGGAAAACTAGAGTAAAAAAAAGTTACAATAATCCTTTAAAAATATATATATATAAATGTTAACTTCCCACTAGTAATTTAATCTGCAGATGTGAAAGCAAAGCCAGTATAGCATGAATTCTGGCTTTTACTGAGCCACAGTTTTCTTTAAACATTTTTTTTAAAAAGACTGGCTTTCCAGTGTTTCGTTCTTGACAAGGAAATACTTGTCTACTCCTGGAACATTGAGACATTTCTCTTATTTTTTTCCCAGAACTGGAATTATAAATCATTGGCTGCGTTTTACCCTCTTCAGTGCCTCCTCGCTCTGCCTTCCCTTGACTAAGTCACATTTGTCATATTAAGCCCCTGCCACAGTTGCTGAAAGAGGGTGAACCCAAAGCTGCAGTGTCAGCCTTCTACTCACATTATCTGAACCTGGAACTTAGCTGGGTTTCCTCGGTGTAAGATGGTGTGTGTAATCCTGCTTTAAAACAAAGCATGCATGTCTGTATTTATATGGATGTTTTTCCTTTCAGGTCTGTTACATTGAGGGTCACAAGGTCATCAGTCTGGCCAACGAGATGTTTGGCTTCAATGGCTGGGCTCATTCAGTCACTCAGCAGAATGTTGGTAAGTATCTTGAAGATAAGGTAGTCTTTCCTCTTGTTTCACTGCGGGGCCCTGAAGGAAAAGTCTCTCAGATAAGGCCCAGGGTATCTATCCTAGAACTTGATCATTTCAAAGAACTGGGGAGAGGCTAATGGAATTTCCAAGTGTCTTAGCATTTGGTAAGAATGAGAGAAGCTGAATAATAACAGAGCTTGTTTTCTTTTCAGGTCTTGCACTGGAATATGTCATAGTAATTATTCTAAGTGTGCTTACTATTGTTCTTGAGCTGTTCTAATAAAGTTTTCTGATCTCTATGGTAACAGTCAGTGAAGAGTAATTAAAATTAAACTATTTAACGTCCAGCAGCTCTGAGCCAACTTTCATACTCAACTGAAATTTTTATATTCTAACAAGTTAATATTCTCAGTTAATATTCCCCTTATCTTTGGAGACCCATCTTTTTCTGCAGGTTCCTCTTCTAGCCAATAACTAGTTTTGATATTTTTAGAGTAGAAAGCTTTGGAAAAATTACTCTAGAAAACAGTATTGAGGTGATCTTCAACATCAAGCTTCTTCCATCTTGATAGCTGAAATAGTACCTACCAGCAGAGTATTTCGTTTGCTTGCAGATCTGCTATGCTTAGACTGAAGACTAGTTGTTGAAGTAGCTCAACATACCTGTGTAAATGTACATCCTTCCTCTCCCCTGCTGCCTTTGGAAGTCTTTTCTAACCTCAGGCTCATAGATTCTAGACATAAAACAAGTAACATCATGGGTTTCCATCTATTCTGTACAACTTCTTTTTTTTCCCCTTTCTAGTCAATAAAGGGCTGACATCCCTTGAAGTTCTGTTTTAAAATAATGCTGTAACAAGTAGTTCCTTAGCAATTGAGAGACAAATGATTCTTGTTTTATTTTAAATTCCTGGGTAGAACAAGGGCTTTCATCTCCAGTGGGTTCACAGAACAACTGAACAAATAGACCAGATGAGAACAGAGGAACTTTTGGACCCCAGAGTACAATTACTTGAATTTAAAAGCATTTCATTACAGACTGTCATGTTTCTATCAGACTTGCAAGACTGCTAAATAGAGTGCCCTATGTATATTATATAGCATTGCTTTTGGTGTAAAATAACGTAGAAGAGAGATTCTGGACTGAGAGTTGTATTGTAACCTGCTAAGCTCTTCAGGTGCTGTATGGGATAAAACCTTGTGCAAAATTTTGCAAACTTCTAGTACATAATAGGAAATAAATTCCTTTTCTAGCTTTGCCATTGCTGTTTTTATAAACTGATACTTAGAATCTTTCCTTCCAGCTGAAAAAAATTGCTATGCTGTGAAAATTTAGGATTTGTAACAGAATGAGAAATAACCTTTACAACTCTTGCTTCTTTCATATGTTTTAAGTTTATACATGTAGCAGCAGAGTGTGAGTGTTTAGTAGGTATAACCAGTAATAACCAGAAAGTATCACATAACATGCCTAAAACATATATGCAAGTCACAATTCTCAAACTACAGTAAATATTTTGTAAATCATGCCCTATTTTATAGAAGATTATACCATATCTTGGTCACATTCATCAAGGATATTACAGATTTATGAACGTCTTAAATGGACAAAATAAGATCTAAATGTGGGTCAGAAGTCTTTTGTATTATTTAGGATCTTACTTTTCCCTCCTTTAGATTTTGTTGATCTCAACAATGGCAGGTTCTATGTAGGGGTCTGTGCATTTGTGAAAGTTCAGCTTAAGGTAAGTGGATTTTTCTGTTCATCTTGTCTATAGTTGATCAGTTTCCTGAAGCTGTGAATGAAAGTTCATCCATGGGTCAGACTGTGGATCTCAAGTACTGTACTATACCAGAGAACCTAGTGGTGTCCAAAACACTGACCTTGCTATAGAATAATCAGCTAAGAGCAAGCAATCAGGCCTAGGAAGCACAGCATCTAACAAGAAGTGCTGTATGTGCAGAAATTTCCTTATACTTACTATTCCTAACAATTTACTGCAGGATGGGTCATACCATGAAGATGTGGGGTATGGAGTCAGTGAAGGCCTAAAGTCTAAGGCCTTGTCCCTAGAAAAGGCAAGAAAGGAGGCAGTAACAGATGGACTGAAGAGGGCACTCAAGTAAGTGAAGATCAGTACTTCTACGTTTTCAGAAGTTAGTTGAGAATTAAGTGTTATTTTCAGTCACAGTGAGCGCTCTTATTTCTCAGGTGCTTTGGGAATGCTCTTGGGAACTGCATCCTAGACAAAGACTACCTACGAGCCGTGAATAAGCTTCCACGCCAGGTGCAGTACATGGGCTGTTAGAGCAGGCACTGCTAGATGTCTGCTGCTCCTGGTCCTTCATACTAAAAAGATGATAAATAATTACATGTATGTGTCTCATCCCTGAATCTTTCCAGATAAAAGACCAATTCCCTTTGCCTGCTAGTTTTTGTGAAGCATTCATATTTTGCCAAAAATACTCTACATTTTTACTACTTGCAGTAGGCAAGTTTACTATAGTGAAGAAACAGTATCCTGCTCCAGATCTCATGTGACATTTGTGGCCATGTTTGTCTCGGTCTCTCTGTTCAGTGTCAGCAGTGCATACATTTGTGTTCACAGCAGGTTAAATGTTACCACAGGATACAATACTACTGGCAACCTGTGGTTCTTGAAGGTATGAAGAGCTGGCGTCTACGACTGATGTGTATCTAAGCACTTACTTTCCTTGCCATAATATGGTTCTTATCCTTACTGAACATTAAGAAGCCATATTAGATCTCGCTTTGCTTTTCTGACTCCTTTTCTCATTAGCAGTCAGTTTGCTGTTATTTTTACTTGTGAAGCAATAGTCAAACAGTGAACCTTCTGAAGTAACCACCACCATGGAGAAACACTTCTTCTGGAGGTCTTTGGTCCAGAGAGAGACAAGAAATTGTGATGCACATCATCAGTGACAAACAAGCCTTACCTTCATTCTTTCAGAACTGTCACAATTTATAAGTACGCTGTGAGGTAACAGAGCAGTTTCTGTAGTATGAAAGTTGTCCTCACCATTACTGAGGCTGCACTTCAGTAACCAACATTAATCTTGTTAGCTCCTGATGTGTACCAGTTGGGGGCAGCAGGCTTCTACGTGGCAACCTACCTTGCTCATTGAGAAAAAAAGCAAACCTTTTACAACGGCAGATCCATGGAATTTCATAGTGAAGTTGCCCTCATCATACTAGGGTTTACCAAACCCTGCTGGCCAGCCTAAAGCCGTGAGGTCATTCTGTCTAGCTAGCATGGCTTCCTGTAGGAGCTGATCCAAAGTGACACCTCACCAAGTCAAGGTAGCATTGCCATGAATTTGTAAAAATCACAGAACCAAACCATCCCATCTTTAATAAAAAGTGGTGGTACCTTCCTCAGAGACCTCATGACTGCAGAGCTGAGTCAACCTTTGCCATGCCCTTTCATACAAGCGTGGAAAAGGAACTGGCAACACTAATTTTATTTGTGGGACTGTCTGAGAAGCTGTGAAATTCTGCATCAATCAATTCAATGATTAACTAACTGAATGTGTTTGTCTAAAAATGCATTTCGGTTTCTTAACTTACTATTCCACTTAGAGAAAACAAACTACATTTTTCAATAATACTATATGGAAAAAGGCTGTGCATGTTTCGTGAACTTGATAAATGAAATATCTGATTGTTTTCTTTTTTACTTTACCAGGTACCCCCCGAGTTAGATTTGATCACAGCTAAAAGACAGGACTATGAGCCTGAAATAGAGAAAGCCAGATACAATAGCTGTGTGGACAAGCAGAACACAGGAGGAAGACAGCATTGTGAGACAACATCTACTTGTAAGCCTGGCCAGACAGAGGCTGCTGTAGGGACAGTAGATCAGAAACAGCCAAATAGTTCCAGGTGAGACTGCTATTATACATTTCCTTTATAAGCTATGTTAGAAGTTACTGTTCTTCTTAAAACACACAGCCCAATTTGGAAGATGCCATAAGGTGCTAGTTCAGTGGAATTTCTTTGATGTTATTTCTTTATGCATTTTTCTTTTCATAAAATGTCATTGCTGAAATCCTGCTTAACTTTGTGCTTGCTGATGGGGAGGAGCAGAAGTACAGACCCCTCAGCTGTGGAGTGTGATGCCACTTACCAGCGGAAATTGCGACAAAAGCAGCTACAGCAACAGTTCCGGGAACAGATGGAGAAAAAACATCAGGCTCCCGTTGTTACTCCTAGCGTTAAACAGGGTAAGGCTTGGCATTTAAAATGGTCAGTTTTAATGACAGCTGCTGGCAGGCATGTGTTACCCTCAGTACAGGAGCCCAATCAGTTGCATTTGCTTTTGTACTGTACTGTCAACACACCTTGGAGGCCAAAGGAAGGAGGATCACCAGACTTTCCCTCCCATGTTCTCAAAGTGGCAGGAATGTTAGCTCTAAAACTGCATCATTAAAACTGAAACTTTCCAATCATCCTAAAGCTTCATGCAGCAGAGCAGCTGATGTCAGCACCATCAACATGCTTCACCTGAGCTGAGGCTGCAGCACTTCACTGAGGGAGCTGCAGGCAAACAGACACTGCCTTGGCTACTAGTATGTTGCTCTTTAGTCCTGGGGAAGTCTGATCAGCTGTGTGGTAAGCAGGAACTTGGGGTAAAGAGGCTAAAAACCATTTTAAAGTACTGCAGTTGGTCTTGTCAGCCATCAGCAAGTACAGAATCTTCCCATTCCATATCCTGCTACCAAAACAGAACTAGCTCTTGAAAAAAAGAGAAGGTGCCTGGTGGCAGCTGCTGTTTGTAATTTCAGAGTCATGTTCTGTTAAGAAGGAGCAGAAGGGTTCTTCTATATATCTAATATTAGTTTCTGCTTGTGTTACCTCTGTCCAGCAACATCTGATCCTCCTGTAAAGCACAGCACTCCAGCAGCAGTACAGCAGGAGCCAGCAATAGAAGAGGAGTTCTTTGCAGGTCAGTCAAAAAGTAATCAGTATTAAATTATTAAAGCATTTAAACCAACTCTGAAGAGTAGAGTGTAAAGAAAAAAGTCTGAAGAGGTTGGAATAACAGAAGTGTGAGTATGAGTCTGATCTTAATAATACAAGCCTTGCTTGAGTGGCAAGGAAATGATGTCCATCATGTGGGATTGCACACCATGCTTTTCCAGCAGGGAGTTGTCATACATATTCAGTAAACCCTTTTCCTCAAGTGAAATTGCACAGAAACAGAACATATTTCGGGGTGGGGGGCTGCCTTAACATAACCATGGCTATTTGGGTCACACACCACAGTTCCTGCAGGTTGGTTAAGTCTAGAGCACAGGGGTGGTGCCATTTCCCTGCCATGCACTGACACAAAGGCTGTTTTCCAGTTTCACTTTTGTAGTGGCCACCACTTGAAGAGTGGTCTGGTCCTGGAGTTACTGTCATTCCTGTAGTGCAGTACTATCATCTTTAGTTCAATCACCTATTCTCTCCTTATAGATGATCCTGAACTTTGGGACATTTCCTTGGAGAGCACCGATCTTAAGATAACAGGTCACAAAATGGCAGACTTGTCAGCAGAACACCAGACACCTGAAACATCCCATGGACATCATCAAATAACTACTCGTACCAGGACACCTCACAGAATGAATCACCACAAAGCTTCTGCTAGATTTGCACAGTTGCAGCCACCTGCTCCCTCTGTAAGCACCAGCAGTCATGCCAACCAGCATACCCCAGGTACGTGCTACCAAAAATGACCTGAGTTCTGCCTTAACAGTGGTCCTTGGCTTTGAAAGCAACACTGTTAGACTAGTAAATTGGAGTGGGATAAACTTTGCTCTTTTCTTGGACCTGGCTGCAGATATCATGATAGCGGGCTATGGGAACTAGCTGGTATTTCCATCCAAGTGTCCTTTCAAGGAAGAGCTAGAAAAAGAATGAGAAGCACTTTTAGAAGAAGAAAAAAAAAAAAGCTTTAAGAAACTTCAATTTCTCACCATCTCCTGTTTGGCAGAGCACAGCCCCTACAGGAGAAGTGAAAGCTTGAAGAAAAGGAGGCTAGAACCTACGTAAGACACCTGGTGATACCTGATTACCTCCATACTGGATTACATCAGTAGACTGCAGTTGGCTGTTCCAAATTATGTGAGGAAGTCTAACGCATTAATGGATTTTCCTGTACACGATGGTGAAGCAACACAAAAGAGTTTAATATGGCCAGTAAAGACTTAATGTACTTTTAGGTCATTACATGTTTCAGATGTCTTTTTCTATAAAGAAGCCATCACTGGTGCTCCTGCAGTGTTAAGACTTGTGGCTGCACGACAAGCTGACATTAAATGTCATTTCATGCAGCAGCAGGTTCAGCTGTGCCTGTGCAACAGGGCAGCTCAGGGGCAGGAGCTCACTGGGACCACTGCCGAGGAGTCACCTGTAGCACCTCTGACAGGGTTTGCTTGGATCCATTGTAAAACGAATGGTAGCTGCACTTTTGTTTTTAAATAAGCTTTCAACCCTTTTCAGTATAAAAATAAACATAAAGTACACACCAGTCTTGTAGCTGTTATTCCTCTGTGCCCTTCAAGCTATTAAAACTCCTTTCCTGTTTAAAAAGGTCAAAGAAGTGAACACACCAGCAAGTTACAAGTAAGTAGGAGAGACAACACCACGGTTTGCATTTGCTTTAGGATGAGCAACAGAAAGCTTCAAGTGGGTTTTAAAGGCTAGAACAAAGCAACAGCTGTTTCCTTCAGTAAGAAGGTCAATGGAAGACTTTTTAAGCAGTATTTCAAACTGGATACAGTCATGTTTTTCAGAAGTGCAGTGCTGGAGACAAGGAGGATGATACTGCAGTACTGAAAGTTAAGAGCTTTGATCAGGAAAATTTACACTAACTCTTTGATTAGTCCAACCATCAAATCAATGTCAGATTTGAAACAGGACCTTGTTCCTGTGCTTTCCCATCACTGCTCAAGTCTGTTAAAGCTGTCTAAATAGAAATACATTAACGTATTTGGCATTTATTCCTGTTCCTGCTACTTTATCACTTAATCAGTCCTCCTTCCTTAGAAGATCCTCTACTATCCACTTACGTCCTCAACAGGATAAAGAACAAGGACTGACTTCAGTAAGGAAAGACAGGACAAATTGTAATTAACTGTTACAGATGATATCTTGAAAAGTTTCACATTTCACCATACTAGTTTCCCAAATCAGTGCTGCCCTCGGAACAGCTCAGGGAAGGGATACATACCACACGTTTGAGTCATGCACTTGCTGTTGAAACCTGCTAGGAAGGGAATGTGCAGACATGCAGAATTCCTGTATTCAAAGCTGCTCTAAACTTTTACAACAAAAAAATTAGAAGTCCCAACTGCACCAGTTTTCCTATGGAAACAGTCCAGGCACAGCCATGCCTGCATGCAGAGTCTACCTCAGGATTGGTCCCTTTGAAAAGGGCAGTAAAACTTGTACTTGGAACTTTTTTTCCCCTTTTAAGGCCGTGCACAGCATGACTCATAACAGAAGCTGTTCTTAAAATGGAAAGAAATGCAGCAGCAATTAGTGTTTAGAAATACCAAATAATTCCTGGTAAGTCTACAGCTATTTGAGAATGACCCTATAAAGTAGTTACACTCTTCTACTACCACACACACCGTTTTATAATAGGAATTCCATCCCCAAGTTTGCATCTACACCCCTGCTACCTTCCCCCCTGCAGAAAGGAGGGCAAGGGACCCAATGGCAAAAGAGTAGAACCCTTCTGGGACTGGGCTGGCCCAGTCCTTGTGACACACCCTGCTCGAGCTTCACTGCCAAAAGGAAGCACAGAACCACAGCCAGTGAAGCTCCACCTGTGCTTCAAGCAGGGACAGCCACCAACTTCTGGACTGTCACAGCTCACAGCCTGTTTCCCTGCTACTTGTTAACTTGACAGGCTCAGCAATAAAAGCAATCTTACTGCTTCTACGTCATCCTTCACAGCTTCTCCTCCCCTTCCTTTCAAAGCCCCTCCTCTCAAAGAAGATCCACTCTGAATTATTCTTTATAGTACCTTAGGTCAGACTATTATATCAAAAGGCTAAAGGCTCAGTACTGATCACTGCTTTTGAGACGTTAAGGGCTGCATTAAAATGGGTTTCTTGTACTTCCCTGTGATAAACTGATCAATTGGGTTAACAGTTAAATCACTCCAGAAAGAGCCCAGAGAGGTTGGAACCTGCAGTTTAACAAGAAAACCCACAGCTCAACAAAAGCAGGTTTGGTTTATTTGAATGATTTCATTAAATATTCTACAAAGGTAACAAATGGCAGCACAAAGCGCAATTGTACAGGGAGCGCAGTGCCTGGGTTTAGTGCAAAACATACAACTAACTACGGCCAGGGAAGCCCAAAGTTTCAATTCATTTTATTTTTTTTTTTTCATTTTTTACAGTGTACATTGTTAAATAATGTAAAGAAAACGCTTGTAATTCAGAAACAGATTTTATGTGGAAAAAGATACTCAAAGTGTAATATTAAACAAAATAATTTAACAGTTCAGTAGCATTAGTTTATTCCTCTAGACTTCAGTTATTCATCCACAGGAGGAGGGGAGGGGGAAATCAATGGTAAATAAAACCAGTTCTTGCATAACATTAAGTGAAAAAACGACCTCAAACTTATTGGATCAAAATTAAATAACCATGTGCTGCATCCAGCTGACTGGTTCCCCTTGTTTGGTTACTGCCCCAGGTTTGTCACTGCTCCTGTTCCCAGAGCCTCTCCCCTTGCACCAGGCATGTTCAGGAAACCTCTCTGCATCCCTTCGGACAAGAGCAGAGGGTCCCTGTTTCACTTTGGGTGCAGGGCCTCCTGCTTTCTCCCCCTCTTCCACCACATGCACACCACGAGCCTCCTCTCTCATTCTGTAGCTCTACTCTGCCCTTCAGTTAATAAGAACAAACCCCCAGACCTCAGGAGCTCTGAACCCAGCCACCTGCCAACCAAGCTCTCACCCTCAGGTGTTCACCTCCAGCCTGTGCCTGCCCTTGCTGCCAAAACTGCATCAAAATCCTGACAGGAAAGGAATGGATCTTGTGTGTTTCTTTTCCCAAAGAGTGAGAACATCTGCAGACAGAAAAACTCCTTGTTAAGGCTCCACGGGGGAATAGCGCTCCTAGGAAAACAAATTCAGGCAAGTAACATCTCTGTGATGCACCAGCTTCCAGGACTGGTACCAGTGAGCTACTCCCAGGTACTGGGAAGCAGCACACTCGTCCTTCACAGCTTTTTGCAGCACTACATAAATACTGGCTGGTATTATTTTTACTTTGAAGAGGAAACCAGTATTTTTTTAAATACAGAAAGGGAGAATGACCAAAGCAGAAGGTACAGTACAGTTACTAAGAGGTGACAGATAGTTACAGTCCTGGTACCAGCTTGAAATTTCTTAAAATCAACAAAATTGTAAATCCTCCAAGACAGACAGAGGAAGCTTCTTGATGCCGGCTGTTTCAAGTACATCCATTGCCGGCAATGGACGTTGCACCAGGACAGTTTATTCCTGGCTTAAATGGATTTTACAAAAAAAAAAAAAAAAAAAAAAAAAAAAAAAAAAAAAAAAAAAAAAAAAAAATAAAAAAAAAAAAACCAAAAA
>NW_009952873.1:1748518-1753335 GCF_000747805.2 Chaetura pelagica | reverse complement strand
CAAGGTTTTTTCTGTGTTAAAATGTTTTTAAAAAAAAAAAAAAAAAAAAAAAAAAAAAAAAAAAAGAAAGAAAAAAAAATTGAAAAAAACAAACCCAAACAAAATAAAGGTAAGAAAAGCAATCCCAGCAGACAAGCCCATGCCAAGGAGCAATGGCACCTCTCCCTCAAGTCACATCCTGACCAAACATCTTTACCACTTTGCAGGTGGAGTCAAACTGCATCTTAAGTTGGGACTTTCCCAAAGATACATGTTCTCTCCATCCTCTCTCCATTTCTGATCCAGACTTCCTGCCTCCATAGACAATATTGGTTAGTCTCGTTTTAGCTTCACCCACAACCCACCATCCCACCCCACCTGGCCCTTGTCACACCAGCAACTTCAAATCTGCCTGTCTGGACAAGTTTCCCCAACACACAGAACACTGTTCCAACCCTCTGCCTCAAGGACTTCCCCCTCCATACACCTACTCCAGACAGTGACGGTATCCCTAAATAAACTCCAATGTCCCAGTCACTGAGGTACAAACAACCCATCCTTCTCTGAACTTGCCCTCTGTTCACCTGGGGGTCTGCTGGGAAGACGATGCTAACTGCAGAAGCAATAGAAGTCCAAGGCACTAAAATATCCAGCAAGCATACTGGGAGAACAGACAAGTATTCAAGTACATTAATTTATACAATTTTACATTCACATTTATTTATCTAATACAATGAAAATACAAAGGAAAAAGTTAAAGTGTCTCCAATAAGTATAAGGATATAGCTAGCTTTTTTTCCCATTTTTTTTCTGTTTAACTTTTTTAACCCTCTATATTCCACTCATTTTTAAACTACTGTTGTCCAACAACATTTATATATCACAGTGTTTCCACATCAAAACTGATGGTAAGTACATGTCCGCAGGGAACTTTTAAAAATTTTTAAACAATTTAAATTGCTCTAATGCTGCAGTCAAAGCTGTTAATATCTTACTTAAAGCAGTAATGACCTATCAAGCACGGGCTGCACTGCAAGTCCATTTGTGCCCCATCATTTCGGAGCCAGATACAGTTGACTGGAGAGAGAGAGGGAGAGGAGGGAGATTTGGACAGCTTTTCTCCTGGTCTTGGTTCTTCAGGGGGAGATGAGAAGCATGCTAAGGCCTCATGCTAGGATTCAGCTCTCCCACCTCAACATGTTTGGATTCAGCCTCAAACCAAAGAAAAATATTACAGCAAGACTGCATTAATTGACCCCGTGACTTCTCTTCACAGCCCTCGTTCCACAACAAGGGCAGAACAAATCGGTCAAAAGCACTGTCCCATCATAAGGATGCTGATCATCCTCCTCCCCCTTGAAAGTGTGTGGGGAAACTCCCTCTACAGAGAGTTGACAGCAATGGTTGGAAAAGAGAAATTCATTCTCAGTCTGGCAAGCTACCAGTTCATTGCAGCACTAGTAGTTGGTATAGGGCCCCATCTCCCTCCCCATGTCCTGTCCCGAGGTCCGGCCAGCATGGTCTCCAAGCACAGCTAAGTGGTCCGCAGGTTGGAGCCTGGAGGGTTGCTGATGGATTTTTGCAAATTGCTGATGTTGAAGCTCTGCAAAGATGTGGCACCTACGGGCTGGAACTGGCCGAGCGGTGGCTGTGCTGGGCTCGTCCCACTCCACGGAGCGGCGAACGACGCTGCTGGGTAACCGTACTGCTGCGGAGGGCACATAGCCTTTGTGAAGGGACCTAAAGAGGTAGCTGATGCTGCAGAGATGGGCGTAGCACCCAGGGAAGATGTCATAGAGATACAGAGCTGACCTGGTGCCGAGAACTTTCTTGCCATTCCAGGGCCCTGAAAGAGAACCAACCCCCAAGAAAAGTTACACAGCTGTGCTTAGAAACCACAGGTTCACCCCTTGGCTCACAAGCCAGTCCCAATGGATGTTTACCAGAACAGGCCACAGCCCTCCTCTTTAGTTATCTTTTCCCCTTCCATAGTAGGCAATACAATCCTGCATGTAAAAAACATAGCCAGCGGTTTTCTAGAGTCCAAGCTACATGGCAACTGTACTCTAGCTGTGTTTGACTCCCTAATGAGATAGCAACGGCCCCGTTTCTTACCACGAGTGTTCATGGATTACACCTTACCTCATAGTTGCTATGCCCTTTGCCAACTTTCTTGCCAGACAGATTCATGGCATCTCGGGCCCAGTTATCTACCAGCTGGTGCAGGTCATCTGTGAAAGTCCCTTTCCGGCTTGAGGCAATAGCAGTAGGTTGAGACTGGGGTGCTTGGCTGTTCACTGTAGCCCCGACTATGTTAGTGCTGCTGGTCCCTACAAATACAAGAAACAGGGATCAAAACTTAGGTTAAAGACCATCATTCTCTAGTAAATGCAATAACTGTGGTAATGGGTACATCAATAGAGAGCCAGTTAAAAGTGCCATGCAGATTAATGCTACATTTCAATTCTGGGACACACTGAAGTGGGAACTACAAGGACTCCTACAGGCATTTTCCTCAGATTAAGAGTATTTCATAGACATGTTTACTTTTCAAGAAGTGCTGCAAGTAGTCATCTTAAGAGGGGAATGGTAGCAGCCTCCAGGTCTTTGTAGAGGAAAAAGGAGATTAGATTTCAGCACCAAATGACAGTACAGTCACATCCTTCTCTGATCCTACATCTTTCAATTAGCAGCAACCACTACTGACACAAGTCAATTCCACCTTGGACAATGCTGGATGCTGAATAAGGAGCAGTACAATCAGCATTGCCAGCTGCTCTGTAGCAAATTATCTCCACCTTGTAAAACAAAGAGAAAAATTCACCCAGATCACACAAAAAAGGCACAGTGAGAAACAACAACTGTTGGTTCCAATAGCTGCCATACTTATGTTTTTGAGGATAACCAGATGGGACTGTCTTCATCCACCAAACAGCCAGGATCAGCAGGGGAAGTCTGCACTGCATTAAATTTTTGCTTTTTGCCTCTGAAAACCGTTTTCTGCCATTATATTCTGATTTCCTATGCCAGAAGAACAAGCATTTTGGATGTAAACTCCTAACACAGCTTAAAGAAGGCAGAAATGAGAGTACTTCCTCAGATTTGCTTTGACAAGTTTTTCTATTCTTTAAGCTGATTGCAAGAACACAGAAAACCTTCATATAAATACCAGGCTTTGGTTCTGCTAGAAAGCTTGCTGACCATTGTCCTGTAGAAAAAAAAATATAAATCTAGAAGGTTTGTTATGGATGGTCTCGCTGTCCCCTTCACATTCATAAGCTAACAACTGCACTCAAATTTAAGTTTTTCAAAGGCAGATCTCATAACAGGAATCAAAGAAATGGTGCGTTATGAAGTATCCTCAATTCCCAGCAGCATTGCCAAGTATCCTCATGTACAGATATGGAAGAGACCATTAACTACAAAGGCAGTCTTTTTCTGAAGGACACAGTAAAGGCAGAATGAATCTCAACTTTTCAAATCTATTTAGTACAAAACCAAACAATAAAATAAGTATGTGGCCACTGCAGTGCTAAAACCAGCACTCCTTGCACACATCCTCACCTATTTGGTTCTCAAACCAAGTTTCTCAAACATTTTTACTCGCTCACTCCAAATGCTGCAACTGGGAAATCGAAGAAAACCTGAATTCATGGCAGACATTTCTGAAGAAAACTGATTAGACATGGAACATCAAAAATGCCAGCAATGAAAATCATCTTTCTATTACAAAAGCCAAATGATGGAGTTGCTGTCTCTTGCCTGACAGCTAGTTCATATTCCTTGCAACCACCGTATCAAAGAAAGAACTGGCTCCAAATCCCTGCAGGAATGTTTCATATTGAGGAGTGAATTAGGAAGGTGACATACTTACTATGCAGGACAAATAAGCAAAGTGTTACTGCCTCTAGAAGTGCTGAGGAAGGACGGATACATATCCCTCCCACCAGTTCCAGCTCAAGCATGGAAGTGGCTCCCAGTCTGGGTGCCCGCTGGTGGGGCAGCAGTTGTTACAGGCAGGCAGACATGCAACAGCACAAAAAAGGAAAGAATAAGGTTCCCTGACAAGGGAGTGCACTGCAGCTCAGAGAAGGAGTAACAGGAAGACACTATAAGGTGGCAAGGAGAATCTACAGCAAAATAACAAGAACCTTACGCATGCATCACGTGGAAAGGGCTCAGAATAGTTATTTAGTAAGAGCAATGATGTGGAAGGCAAAATTAAGGACAAATGAGGCAGAAGCAACAAAGAGGTACGTGGGGGGAGCTGTCAAAACCAGTGATAATCACATTCCATCATGAGGGTTCATGCAGGGATTGACACACTTGCTCTCATCCTCTTCACAATGGCCAGTATCTGCTTTTGGTATTTCACATTTCCACTTAGATCAGAAACCACACAGCTTACAACCTAGGATCCTGGATTTATGCTGGGAAGCTTCCTCAGGTCACAGAAGGGAAAGAATGAATTAGGCTATATATATATATTAGAGTGCACTCACCTGAAGATCATTTTTTATGAAAGTTTGGGGTTTTTTTGAAAAGGATTGGATTAGTTCAGAGTGGGAAAGGCAGGAGGATGTGAAAGCTTTGTCTCCAAAAGTGATTTTGCTAAAGAGCTCCTATCTCAGGTCTAGGATGCAGATCAGCCTGCACCATTATAGGTGAGCTACACAATTACTAAAGCTCACATCTAGTGTCAATTTCAAAAATTGCTTCAAGAATTTCACATTTTATTTCTGAAGTAGTCACTGCCTGCAGAAACTGCCATCCAGAAGAGTCTGAAGAGGAAGTGCTTCAACTTGTAGCATTCAGTGGAAACAACCCCCCACATTCCT
>NW_009952873.1:1732870-1748331 GCF_000747805.2 Chaetura pelagica | reverse complement strand
ATTCCTGCTCGGTCACAGCAGCCGTCCCCAGTTCTGCTCTGACATTAAGGATCTAAAGTGAACAGGCTTTTATTTCTGCAGCCTGCTATATATAATGTCTTCACTCTGCCCTTTTATTTTCCCCACCAATAAACTAACAGTCAGAAGACACCTTTGAAACAATCTTAAATTATATGAGCACATATGGGCTTTTCTAAACATCTCTTGCTTTAGGAGACACACTGGAGAGCTCTGATGGCTTACTCTTACTCTTTGAGATGTTGAAGGAGTGTCTGCAATTGGATCCATCACTAAGGTGGCAAGCCCCATCAGGTCTATAAACAAACCAGCTGCTCAGAGGTACAATTCCAGCACACTAGAGTGAGCAACTGACCCTGATGCTCAATTTGCTCTTGTTAGCAAAGAGTTGCACAGTGAAGGTGAGGTTCTGCCTGCCTCCACTTGTCTGCAAGAATAATAGCCAGACTATTCAATATACTAATGACAGAGGACACATTAGAGGGACATTGACAGACAGATGTGCTGGAGACAGAGTCAGGGAGGTAAGGCTTCAGTGACCAGAAAAAGCTGATGAATAGCTTTACAATCAGGAATCGGAGATAACAGAAATAAGATAATTACTACAGAGCTGGTTGCAAGGACAGACTTTTTTCACCATCTTCCCTGAAGCACAAAGAAAGAGTAATTTGTTAAAGATAAACAGTGCAAAATGTTTAGTATCAGCAAACAGTGCAAAAAGCTTGATGAGAAACAGACGATACAGCAAGGCAGGGCTCTTGTAGTCACTACTGGGACACTCTAAGAAAAACCCAAAGACTGGTCTGATAGTTGAATCCACTGTACTTTCAGAAAGAGAATAGGCCCAGCCTCCCACATTTATTCTTCAGAATTCCCAAACCATAGTGAAAAATGTCACAGGAGACATTACTATCTCAAATGGCTGTTATCACAAAAGGAAAAGTAGGTACATCTTTCCATTTTGTCAGGTGATAGGAAGCATTTTACATCTACTGAAGTTTGACCAGCTTACAAAATGAGAAAAATTTATTGCACAGGTCAGGTGCTTTTAGTTTGTCACCCTGTTTTCTCAGATCCATGAAACAGCTCAGACATTCCCTGCCAAGCAGTACCACACTGTTTCTCCAGCTGCACAGTTAAAAGTATCAATCACTGCACTCTTTTTTCAACACCCCTGATTCTAACCCAACATCTTCTCCAGTTGTTAATCTCCACAACAGTCTGCAACAGCATTTCAAGGACAAGACTCCAGAAAGCAAGCAACCTGCAACAAGCCAAGTGCCAGTCCAAGCTGTGCCATGCCAGGTACTCTCTGCTTTTACAGGACAGCTACAACAGGCTTTTCAAAGGGAATCTGCTTCCCTTAGCACTGGACCCATAAGAAAAAGATACACATGCCAAAGTACTCTTACAGCCAGATGACGGTCAATTTGCAGCAAGCCAAGGCCTTACAAAGAAATGATACTGTCATATTTAGGTCACTGTCAGTTCTAGAAATTGAATGACTGTTCTTTATATTTCCTATCCCTTGAAAAAAAACAAAAAACAAAAGGATGGGCCAGACTAAAGATGATTTTAAAGAGTTAGCTTTGGTAAGAATTTAACTTCTTCCAAGAAAGGAGCCATAAATCTTGGGACTGCAGATGTCAGTGCACATCTGCACATTAATATACCTAGAAAACATTTAAAGCTGCTCAATTTGAAAAATTAAGCACTATTAGTATTTATATCCCCAAATCAAATTAAGTGGAATAGAAGTATCATTGCAAATCTGAACAGCCAGGAGAAAACCAAAAATGTTTCCTCCCTCTGACATGCTCCCTTCTTTAGAGGATGGAGTGGGTTGCATTGCAGCTGTCTCTGCACAAGGCCAGGCCAAGCTCCTGCACACAACTCTCTGGCTCAGCTGTGCTACTGCCAACTGCAGGGAGACAGATGTTAGAGATGCATGGTCCTGTCATGCAGTGCGGCAACTGAAGGTCTCTTGACAGCACTTCAAGCTTTCTCACATCAAGTCACTCCAGAGGGTAGGAAATAAATGTTGGACATCTAAGGAGTCTGGCCTGCAGAAGCAGCACGGGAGATGTTGCAACACTCCCAATAAAAAGCATCACATCAGCAGCCTCAGCTCAAGCGTATCATTATTTCAATCACATCAGAAGTTTGAGGCTCTCTTGTAAGTCTGGCCTCATGAACACATTTTGAAAAGGGCTGCAAGGTAACTCACGAGGGCTGACAGCATGTTTTAAGATGTCTGCTTACCCACCTTTACAGCTATTTGTTGCACATGTAGCATACCTCAAATTCACAGTAAAAACTTCTAAACCTGGGCTCATCAGTAGGCTAGAATCTTTTGAATTTGCCTGAAAACGTTTTCTAAGTATTTTTAAAACCCTCAGCACTTCTATCTTTGGCTACCCAGATGCTAGTGAATATAAGAAGACAATATTAACTGCCGACAGGTGGCATCAATGCTCTGCAATGTCATCACCAATACTGCTGAGAACATGCTAAAACACATTCAACTTTCACAGCAAGCCTACTGCTGGAGGAAGTCAACATGTTTGCCCCAGCAGCTACAGTAGAGGCAATAAAGGAATAATTTGGAAAACACATCTTCCTTGCTGCTCCACTAGAAAGACTACCTCGTCTCCAAGCCTGCTGTCAACTAACATTTGCTGAAGCATAATTACTAAAGAAATTACCAAAAGAAATGGGCCAAAAGAAAATGCCCATGCACCCATGACTTGCCAGCTCTCCCCAGTTTCTGTCATTTCACTGAACTGTCCTGAAAATGTTTCCACCAAAAGCACAGAGAAAATAAGGGCTTGTTATCTTGAGTTTTATAACAGAGAATACCTAACACGAGAACCCAAACTTCTAAAGGTGTGCTAAGAGCAGCTCAGCTGAGCCATGGGATGGAAGGGAATACAAGGTGGCAGGTGAGAATGGGCTGCATGAAACAGATCCAAGCAGCAGAAAAAAACCAAAACCAACTAAACAAACAAACAAAAAAAAAACAAACAAAAAATCAAAACAAAATGAAAAGACAAAACAAAAAAACAGACAAGGAAGGAGAAAAGGTGTTACACACAAAGAGCCAAGCAGGGCGTACTCAGAAATCGTGTCCTCCTGCCACCAGGCTTGAACGTCACTCTCTCAGATGCACAGTTAAACTTCGCACAGCCTGTGAGAAAACAAAAACAGGAAGAACAGAGAAAGGAGAGGAAAAGAGACAGAACACCACTACAAGATGTTAGCAACTTGAGGTTGGAAGGGTGAAATGCATTAACATGACACACAAGAATAAGCCTCAAAGTGTGGACCAAAGAGTATGTAGACGATATACGGAGCGAAGAGACTCCTTCCAACACCTCCAGACATTAGGCCCAGTTTGCAGTGTTACTCTCCAGTACACAACCCAACAATGAGGTTGCAATCCATAGCAAAGCCAAATCCTGGCAGAAGTATCTAATACTAAAACGTATGGAGCAACTCTATATACAGGGAGATGATTCAAGTAGCTCCAAAATACTTGAAACAGTTCATAAAAAAAAAAAAACTATAGAAAATTCTTCCAAAAAGCCTGTTTCCATTTTCTGTCTGTATTCCAATTTCAGCAAAAACAGGCATTAGAATTGATGTATAGAATTAGACTATGTATGGTAAATCTTTTGAAAAAGATGTTCAAGGGAAAAAAACCTGAAACTGCTAACTTTGGAAAAGTAAAGGAATCAAACTATCATCCTCTTAATGACTGGCAAGCAAAAAAGTCCTCCTTACCAAATCAATCAGAGCTGTGTCTGAGAAATTGGTTAACAGAATAATAACAATCCACAATTTGAGTAAATGAACAATATGTTATTCCTACCATTCCATCCTCCTTCACTAACTCTTCCTTCCAAGATAATTATTTAACTCACAATTGCAGAACTTGAGCATTTTCTTTATTTTATTGTTAAAAATTCCATCAACAGAAAGAGCCAAAGCAGCGTGGAAGTCTAAAAGGACTCTGAGTCTTCAAAAATTTCCTACCATTTCAATCATCTGTTAACAACAAAGCCACTCTGCCCCATCCTGACTCTCACTTGACATTTCCGACTCCTAATTCTCATCTGTCTCCTCATCCTTTTAGTCAATGGCTTTCCCTCAGGTCAGCAGAACATTGCTTGCCACCAGCATAATGCACTCGTGTGTTCTCCTTGGTGCTTTCATTACAGCAGACAGCCCCATGTGCTATATATTCATTACTTCAACAATCCAAACACACTTCATCTATCTGAGAAGGTAAAAATGTAGTTATAAAACCCCACCTGTATCAGCTTGTACACACAGGCTAGAGCCTACCCATCTACTTTATGCTATGTATTAAAAAATCAAGGGTCATCAAGGTGACAGTTTGTTCCCCACTAACAAAGGTGCAAGGTTGAACAGTAATTCCTCTTAAAGTCTTACCTTGGCCTGGTGCAGAAAGGCTTGGTACCGAAAGAGCACCATCACTGGTAAAGGCAGAGTAGAGATTTTCGCTAGAAGGTGAAGGTTTGAGGGGCTGTAACAAATGGTTCTGCCCAGTCTCTGGCACACTGCCAGGAGGGTGAAGAGTCTGCTGTGGGGGCAAGACCGACGGTGCACTTTGAGCTGACAGATTGCCTAGAGGAAGAAGGAAGGCAAGAAGACATTCATCATCTCAGTTTCCCCACATCATTTTCCAAGCTTCTGTCACTGTTCCCAAGAGAAAGGAGAAAAACCAAAGGAAAGTTTGACTGGAATATTTACTAGGGAGTGAAGTCACTACCAAGTGACTCAAATGGTCAGCTGAGCCATTACAGCAGTGATAGAGGAAAAAATGCCGTGGTGGTAGGGAAAAAGGACACCATCCTCTTGTCAAGCATGACAATGCAGGCAAGAGAGAGGCACACAGGGGGAGGGAATTACTCCAGCTTCTAAGAAAGCAGTAAGATTAGAAAAATTCTTATTTACTTAAGTTTTAAAGCAACTCTGTATTAGCTTACTGTCACATGCCTACACTTAGCCCTTATCATATAACAAAACAGAAGTCAGCAGCCAGGGTGACTGGATGCAGATATTGCAGTATGACATGGGATTACTAAAGTTAACAGGCAGGAAGCGGAAACAAATCGCTCTGCTCACAGTGCCACCCCTCCAATACTGCTTACTCAATGCTACAGAATTTGAGACATCTACAATTATCCAGCAAGCATCTGACAACCATGTAATTCAAACAGTGAACAGAACTCCTTTTCTGAGTTCTGCTTGTTTTAAAAATTATTGTAGTAAGAAAGGAAGTCTTGACAATTGATACTGTTTCTCAGTTTGTAAGTACAAAAAAAATTGAAACTCCGTTAAAAAAAAACAACACTACTTTAACATCCATCAAGTGTGGCTAAGTTTCTGAAGTGTAAGGACACTTGTAATACCATGCTTAAGTGCTACTAAAGTAGGAAGAAAAGATACTAAGGATGACTGAAAAGACCAGCTCTATTCTGCGAAACCAGTTTCAGGAGCCAAGGTGAACAATTTAGCTTAAATAAAAGCTTTCCCCCATACTGTAAATTTATGGTTTTAACCTCAGAAAGGAGATTTCCCAATCATCCTAATTAGAGCCCTGTGACTAATTTCTACAGAATACAAATCACAACTGTTAAAACTGCTCTTATAGAACAATGTATCAGTATCTTTCCATAGACTGCAAATGTCACAAGCAAGACCAATAATTAGCAAAAGCACTTTCAAACATGATCTAGTAATCCAGGTGGCAGTGGAGGAACTGGAACACATACTCCTCCCACCCCCCTCAAAAGACAAAACAGACATAGATCTAAGAATGAGAGATGGTACCTTGTTTGTTTTCTCTACTCAAAACATTTGAGAAAGCCTTACCTGATAGCTGAGGGCTCTTATTTCCCTGGGAGCTGCTACGACTGGACTTGCTGCTTTTTCCTTTAGTAGGTCGTCTCCTCCTTCCTGAAAGGGGTGCAGCTGGGGGAATAATTACTGCAGGGGGGGCCTTTCCCAATTTCACGTACAGTGACTCAATCTCCTGCTTCTGGCGACTCTGCAGCTCCTGGATCTCTTTAAGGTGCCTAATAAATTACAAATGAGGATGACTTACAAAAATTGTGTGCATATACATGCATGCTTACAATCCCTCCCCTCCAGTCAAGCTTGACCAGCTTCTCGAGTCAAACTCACATTGACATATAAGAACAGAGGAAATAATTACTTTCCACAAGTAACTGCTCAAGGCACATGGCAGAACACTTGCCACTGACCATTGTGCTCTAAATCTGGCTAGAATTCCAACAAAAAGTTCCCCATGCTGTACTTGCAAAGCCAGGACAAACATAAGTACAAACAAAATATATACCTACTGTAGATAATCAAATCAAGCAGCATTAAAATGCTACCAGAATAGCTAGATTACTAATTTTCTGAGATACGCTTCTCTACATCTGCAGTTTTATCAAGAATGTTGCAATCAATCCACATTTAAACACAGGCAACAAGTTTGCAGGTTAGAAAATTAAGAACAGCAAAAGTATATACTTTTTGGGAATTATTACATACTACTATCCCCACCAAAGAATCTTACTTCGCTCATAAACAGAGAATGGATCCAAACATTTAGCAAAGATTTAATCTCTTAAAAGAAGTTTACTCTTTTCCTTTTGAAAAGTCAAGTCCAGATGAAGAGAAATCCATGCTAAGCCTATGTTACATATACTCCGTACACAACAACTACACAAGGAAAAGAGCCTTACTTCTCCCGTAACCGACGGAGTTCCAATTTCAAGTCTTCATCTTCAATATCCGACTCATTGTCGCTGCTCATGTAGGAAGAGTTGAACGAGTTGCTAAGGCTCTGTACAGGGAGGCTGATCTTCGACCCCAGGGGCTGGAAGGAGTCTGGGCTCCCTGAGCCATCATCCAAATCCTTAGCCATCCCGCTTAAGAAGGCAGCCTCCGGTTCAGAGGACGGACCATTCATTTGTGGGGACTGCCTTGACTCCAACTCTTTCTTCGGAGCTGCAGCTGAAGAAGCAACTTGTTCCAAGTCCACAGAGAGAGGAAGAGTCATTGGCTCTTTCTCTGCACAGGTGACCTCATCCTGAGTCTTTGACACCGAAAAGCGCCCCACTCGATCTGTTGTTGTTGTTACCTGGAAGCGCCCGACCTTAGTAGGCTGACCAACATCTCCTGGCAATTGCAGCACAGGAACTGTCTGAGGAATGCCGTCTACCACATCCAAGGAGGAGTCAGCGACAGCCTCACTTTTCTGACTGTCAGCCTGCTTTACCAGCGTACTTTCTGGGCTACTGCCAGAAAGAGGTGAAGAATCAGTGGAGGTGGTTTCAAATTGCACTGGCTTCATTTCAGGTCTGTCACCCTCTTTTAGCACATCATCCACTGTCACAGATACCTAGAATAGAAATGCAATCATGCAGACTTCCTTAACGTGATGCTTTTATTTACCTTAACATGTGTCTCAGAGGGCAAAATAAACTCCTTTCCTTTCTATGCCACAAAGCAAGCTACAGCTTCCCTCCAAGTAACACATCAAGTAAAACACTATCTGTAAGCAATCTGAAGGATTAATTCCCAGAAACCCAGCAGATTCAGAGGAGACTTCTATCACACACAGGACATAATACAGTGAACATCCAAGCATTAAAAAGCAAGGCCAACAGTTAGACAGCTAAGGCCTCACCGGATGAAATGCTGTATTCACAATTCTAGATCTGCATTATCTCTGTCCTGAATGAAACCAGCACCTGCACAAAGCCCTGAATTCTCAGGCTTAACAGGGACATGTTTTTGTGATAGAAAAACCCACCGTGAGGCACACTGAGCTGGTGCTATGCAAGAACTTCTCAGCAAAGATCCTATATCAAAAAACAAATCAGTTTAACATCTCCTACCTGAAACCTTCCCATCTTAAGAACGCTGGCTCCTGCTGTGGTAGCCATAGCAGTGCTCTCTCCAACACATGATGCTGAACCTAAGAAAAAGGAGAATGGGATTAAGTAGACAAGGAGCAACATATTATTTAAAATCCAGCCACATATTTTTATCTACTTCAAACTCAACTATCAGTTAACTCCCAGCAGGCCTTTGGTTCATGGAACCTGATCTTTTTCAGCTTTACCACACAGAATACCAAAGTATTTTTCTATAAGTTTTCCCTGTATAGTGTAGTGGCTAAAAGCACACTTTTAGACAGCAGTAAAAAAAAACAACAAACAACTTATTTCAAACAGGAATGAGACATAGCCGAAGAGTAAAAAACAGAACTGAAATCTATGTAAGAAAAAAGCTTACTTTAATTCAATACCCACGTTGACTAAATTTCACAAATACTGGGAACAATTTATTAACAGAAAAGTGGTAAAACTGAAGAAATGCTATAAACCACATTTACTCAAAACAGTCTAGATGAAGCTTTCAAAGCTGGATCCTTGGGTGTCAGCTCTACTTTTGTTGTTGTATGCACTGACAGTATAACATTACAAAGCTGAGAAATTACGTTCTATTTTTAAATCAGTTCTATTGGACAGCTTGCTATGTTTATTAAGCAACTTAGAATTTTGTTTACTTTTACCTGCTAAACTTTGACAAAAACCAACTCATTTTCTAGCAGACACAAGAGTTCTATGGTATAACTCACTACCAACATAATAAAATGGGAATATTTTGTTTTCCCTACTGGTTTTATCAGCTGTTGAAGGCTTGTCACTAAACTCCAGAGGTACATGCAAGTTCAGTGTTTGCTAGATAGTTCAGAAATAATCCTAGTACCGCATTAACAGTTTCTTTTAAAAATGGAAGATTGTTTTAAAATTAAAACAATTATGGGAATACTGACAGGAAAGTCTCAGACTATTTTGAAAGCTGCTGGGGTTCCTGCTCCCTCCCAACAACTGGACTCATGTGGATTTGAAAATCATTGAACATTCAGACTTCAATTGTTGATCATCCTGTCAATCTTAAATTGTTCTAAAGCAACCAGAAGAGAATCTGGTTTTCCTACTACAACTTTTTAGTTGTTTAACCTTCATTTCTCCATTTTGCACAGAAAAGAAACACAGCTTAGGAAGAGGTAACCTACATACAGAATGACGCATACAATGATGCAAAATGAGAGGTCTTGCTGTTCTTGCCAAGAATGTAATACAAGACAGAAAACAGTTCCTTCAAATCCTGAAGCTGTACCTTAGCAAAATACTGGAGGTTCTTTGCAAGTCTTAACTTAGGATTCTGGACAGCTTTATATCTTAAATGAGTCACTATAATAGATGTATATATTGTTCTCCTGACCTACAGTAAAAAAAATTCAGCCTAGCTATTAAAAACTTACACAGTCCTTAAGGACTATTGCACGACTTAATAAAAAAGGCAATATCCTTCTGAGTTGTTAGTCTGTTCAATTTTGGATTTTATCTCCATGCTGACAAACCATCTAAAATAATCAAGGCTGTCTTACCATCCTTCAGAGACTGAGTTGCTGCGGACACCAGCCCGGTAACCGTTGTAGACGCTACTGAGGGCACAGACTACAGTTTCAAGGTGGAAAAACAGAATAAAATTAAGTTAAAAAAACTGGCAGTTTGATTGAAGATCACAATGTCATTATCTTCATTTTGTATTGAAACATATTATTGTCTTTCAAAATTTCAGATTTCCACTTAAATATCCCTCCTAAATTAAGAGTGACTTATCACATACTTCTTGTTCAGTGCTCTCTCTCCTTAGTCCATAATCACTTCCCCTTCTACTTTGGTGACATCGACGACATCACCAGAAAAACAAGATTAAGAACTAATACCAAAACCAGCCTCAGAAAACACATAATCTATTGCAACATACAGAGTTTTCCTGTTTTGGTTGAATACCACCAACTGGAAGATGACTTTTTATTTTTAGAACTTTAAAGACTGGTGGAGTGATATTAAAGGCAGTGACCTAAGAGCACAACCTTCAGAAAACACTGAAGTTTTTCAAGACTACTAAACTGACAACATTGCAAACATACACAGGCAGGAGCAGATGTCACTGGAACTGTCTCTGGACTAAGGGTTCTTCTCAGCTTAGCATCCAGATCTTCCAGTGGCTGCTGGGACTGAGAAAGGAAAGAGTAAACAGCTGTCCCAGCTCAGGAGAAATACATCACATTTGAGAGACACCTATATTTAATACTAAAATTGAAAGCAGTCAGTACAGGTTCCATATTTCTATCATGTTCCCTTCCTACATGTTTACATTTATCATGTCTAGCACAGTAAGACTAGAAACAATTTTTAAAACACGTGGTAAAATACAGAAAAGAAGCATTAATTGGAACTTCTCCCTGACGTTAGCATGAAATTTGCAATCCCTTCAATAACTCAGCAAAGATGGTACAAATTCTACTTTTTTTGGTCTGAGGATAACGGACATAAATTGTATTATGTATCTAAAATCTTGAAAAATGAATTTAAAAAAACAGGCCACAGAAAAATTTAAAAATATGCCCATAATTTCAAAAGCAATCATGAAGATCGATAACTCAAGTTTAAAAAAAAACACCTCACCATTTTTTTTAAGTTCCCTCTAAGAAGCTATCTGGATGGATTGATTGGAAGAGGCAGGGAGAAGGGCATTTCTCTCTCAAGAAAGCTCACTACTGAGATTGTTAAGAGTTGGCATCCAAGATGTTTTTCAAATTTGTCCACTTGATTTGAGGAAGGGAAGAGAATAACAATTACCTTAAAATATCTTAAGATAAGGAAAGTTCAGATTCACTCAAAAATCATTAAGGCCATACCCATAAGATACATATGGAAGAAGAAAGTGTTGGCAAATATCACTAAGTTCCAGTTCAATGGAGTAGAAATTTCCATCCCAACTTCAGCAACATTAATCTTTCCAAGTCTTTTCTATAAAAAAGCTGGATCTGTTTTACAAATGAAGCTGAGGTCATGGCAACATAACATCACCTTCTATTTTCAAGAGACTCCAAGTTAAGAGGTACACAATAGCATAGAGATGCTTTCAACAGGTTGCCAGGATGCTATTTTTCCTGCATTGTCGATTTCAAAACACAGCCAAAATAACTAAGAAAAATAAACCTCATATCAATTTCAACCAATTTTTTTAAAAAGCACAAGATTAAGCAGACTTCTAAGACTCCATTCAGAAATTCAAATGCTTAGCAGACAAGTGAGCTAACAGAATTCGATAATATTCTAAAATAAAGATGACATTTCACCTGAGCTGCTGTACAATTCTCATCACCCTGTGCTTAAAAGATATTTTGCTTCAAGTAAAAAAAAGAGCTGAGGTAACAGTATGATCAGGAAATAGGGTGCCAAAACGAAGCTTGAAAAATTAATCCAAATATACTTTTTAAAGTAATTAAGGAACAAACAGAACAGGTATTTAAGACTAAGGAACAAGCTGTCCAAAACTAGTCTTGAGATGTGACGTACTTCGTCTGCAAATTAGAAGTCTGGTACTCAGGAAAGAAAACACCAGTTGTGTAATGAGCTACTGGAAGCAGTAAGGAAGGCAACCCTATCTACTTTAAGACAAGCCAGTAATTTTCCAGATAGTACTATGTGACAGCAGCAAATGCTCTTAACAGTCAATTAGATTTGATCCAGTTGGTCTCCTCCAATTTTGTCTCACTCCTAGACAGGCTTTAGAGTTCAAATGAGAAGTGAAATTAGGTAAGTTGTTTGCAAAGAACAAGCAGCAAGGGATCTATATTTGTGCCTCTTCCATATCACAAATGCCAGAAATACCTATGACAAACAGGAAGAATCCTTTTGCAGTGGTACGGTGGCCTGAGTCACTTACATGGTTACAAATGCTTTGAGTTTGGGGGAAATTAGTAACACACCCAGTTCCAAGCAATGACAATAAAAATATTATGAACTTGGTGTGACTAATTTTAACCAGCTGCCTTCAGATTCTTTTGCTACCCTTGCTCATGGTAAGCACACAGATAAGAATTATCACCAAATTGTCTCCTTTTCAAGGAAACTATGCTTCACAAAGAACTGGCTAAAAGGCATAAACCAGCTTTTGGCTCCAGGAGCCCATGGAAAAGGAAGCGTTGGTTGCTGATATTATCATCTTACAGCTCCCCGTAAGTCATTCTGTTTCTTGCTCCATTTGGAGGTAGAAGACACCCATTTCCTGATCACTCACAGGGCAGGAACATGTTCCTCATTCAGCCAGCTAGAAAGAAGCTGCCTAAAACCAAACACAGCAGCACTCTTTTTCTGTGATAGGTTTCAAGAGACATACATTCACTTTCATAGTTTTCTTACATAAAGAGTGTAAGTCTCTGCCTTTTCACACTGTATAATACTTTTCAAGTAGTGGATTGATTTTCATTGCTTATAAAATATTTAAACATCTTTTAAGGAAAAAGAAGAGGCAACAAAGAAGCAGTTCTGACCACAGAGGCCATCTGCAAGGACTCCTTGATTAAGGTCACTGATTTGCATTTGCTTCACAAAATAATGATATCTACTGGGACAACTAGAAAAAACACTGAATAAAGACAGAGCTTCTGCATAGACAGCACTGGAGAAAAAAAGCTGGAAAAATTTAAAAGGGTTATGACATGATTGTTCATGACATAACCAACATAAAGGTATGCAAAAGCAGCTAACATGCCCTGCTTCTCAACTCCTGTCTTTAAAGCCATGGCCATAGTTCCCACATTTGAAAGACAAATGAAAATACTATTCCAACAGTATCTTTGAAGATTAGTACCCTAATAAATGTAACCCAGGTGTAACAGTTTTAGCTGTAGAATGAGTCATGACAGCTCATTAACCGAAGTTACCTTAGCACAGTTTAGATTTGCAATTTTCTAACACTATTCCTTCGTATGCCAGAAAACCTAAATTCTTCCAGATAGAACTTCTCATCAAGCTACTGTAAATCCCAAAAAAGGAATAGCTTTTAAAGAACTAGAAAGAGCTTTCAAGTTTATTTTAAGTTCCCTGAATTCAAAAGCTCAGTTGCAAGAGATGAGTGGCAGAATACTATCAGTGTTACGGAGAAAATTTCACCAAGATTAGCTCAGTCTGCACTAAAATTCTCAGTGGTCAAGAAAAACAACAAAAAAATTGGGCCATAACCCTAATATAAGCATTGTACTAACTTTCATTCTGTAATTATTATAATTACTTTAAAATTACATTTAAGACTTAGGTGAATAGTTCATTTCTATAAAAAGCCAGACTCCAATTCAAATGTAGCTTTTGCACACATATTCTAAGACTATTCATTGGGGACTTAAGCCACAGGTACAAGGTGTTAACACTGTAGGAAGCACATGTACACAGAAAACACTACATTTAAGACAAAATTACTCTGAACCTTAAGCAGGCACCACTAGGTACCTACTTGATTCATAACTTCTTTACAGGTTTGAATATAACATGGGGATGATAATTCTGTGCCAAGTGTACTCTAATGTAACTTTCTATAAAAACATCTTTGTGTTTATTCACAGACTTCTTTCCAAAGTAGCACAACTCTATCACATGGGTTTTGTTCAGGTTTTTTTTCACCTTTTCTTTGCTTATTGAAGTGTAGTATTCCTATGTTACATTTAATCACATAGCATTTACAAGCTCCATAAAACAGTTGTGCGTTAACATGGGGGGGTCCTATTTTTTAAACAAAAGTGAAGACAAATTTAATCTTTGTGATCTTGAGCCAAAGAGCTGTCCCATTTACATACAAGATAACCAAGCTAACTAGTGCATGCAAGGCCAGAACCTGAGCAAGGGAAGCCACCATTACATTTCAACTCATGTTTATGATCAGGTGCTTCAGACCTTTTGCAAATCTGAAAGCCTAGTGACATCAGTGTAGTAATAACTGGGGGAAAAACAAAGAAAAAAAAACAAAAACCAAAATAACAGGAATTCACAAGAACAGCTATTTTGCATTTTCATTAATGTGTTATTGCAGTACATACAGCTCTAATTTTGCTACTATATAATTTTCAAGAAGAAAATAAGTTTAAGTTTTATGCACAAACTCACCTGTGTTACCTTTTGTTAAAAACAAACAAAAAAACACCTCCAAAGCTCAGGTCAACACACTAAAAAACTCCCAGCCTGATTAATTATTTCTGTGCTTCAGACACTGGGCACAGCATCCTGAAGGGCAAGCTAGATACCCACTGCTGAAGTGACTCTGGCCATTGCTACAGTTACACAAAGGGGGTTACTCAGTCAAAAGAATAGAAAAACAAAGGCATTAATAACATGCAATTGAAAGTTTAATAGAAACATGCTCTTTGAAAGGAAAAGAAGCAGATAAAATCTGCCCAGTCGTGTAGCACCTGAGTTAGTGAAGGTCCTGGAAAAGGTGGCAGCGGCTCACTGGATGGAGTGCCAGCCGGAAGTTCAGAACCTACTGGTAGCACCTACGGATAACGAAGAGGAAACGCGAGTCCATCAGACATGGAACAGAAGGATCAGATACCAAGCTACAGTCAGTCATGTCATACAACAGAAGCTTCAACTTTTTTTTCTGTAGAGCTCCTTCCTGGAGAGTTAGCATAGAGTCTGTAGGGATTTTAGGGAAAGTTGTTTGCTTTTATTTTTTTTATTCCAGATTATCTTTGAGTAGACACAATTTACAGTTTAAACAAACTGCTGTGTCCAGAGCGGGGGATGTTATTTTAAATTCCGCAAGAAGTGTTAAATCATTCTTCCAAAACCCAATTACGTTTCCACGAAGCTTAACTCATGGAAGAGTGCAAAAATGCACTCAGATCTCCTTACAACAGATCTATGTTAACTGCCTGTTAGGAACAGCAAGCTACATGCTTCTCACAAATTGTTTCAAGCAATATGACTTGAGAACAGGAACTCCGGTGCCTGAGGATGTCTCCACTTATTGAGAAGCAGATTTATAGGCCTCTCACACCAATTTCTTGATCCATCACTTTTTTTGAACCTGAAGGATGTTTATGACCCACAGAGGATGACTAGGCCATGCAACTGGGTAGGGGGAACTAGTCCCAGTTATGTGGAAGATGTTAGAGAGACTGGAAAGGTTAGAAGGAGGCATCAAAGCCTTCCCGCCAGGTCAAATAGCACATTCCAGTTAGTTATTTCCATTGTTAGGGAGGTGAGAAGTGCTAGGAATTAAGTGATCCATTAAACAATTTGCAATTCTTGTTCTTAGCTGTAATCTTGAGGCTTGACCATGACTTAGAAGCTTGAGGAATACATGATAGCCTTATGAGTAAGAGCTGGTCAGCTGGCTTCCCTTGTACAACAGCAAGCACTGCTGGATACGCGTAATTGGGCCAAAGTCTACTCTGGTCCTCAACAAGCAGAACCAGTTCTAGTTTGTTCTAGTTACCACAGCTTAACTGATGGTTCAAATTGCAATAACAACTGCCT
>NW_009952873.1:1715451-1732838 GCF_000747805.2 Chaetura pelagica | reverse complement strand
TTTGCACTACCAGATCTGTTTTATACATTGGGAATATACATGTGGACGTTACATGTTCTGCAGCACGTTGAATTGTTAAGCTGTGGTAAGCTAATAATTTAGTTTATACATAAGAGGCAAAATATGCTTTAAATAAATTCCAAAGACAAGTCAGAACATGTTTAACTGTCTAGTTTAACAAGCTGGCCATAAACAAATACATACACACAGATTAGTAAACCCCAGAAAACTAAAACAACCATCTCCTTAAAGCTCAAAAACAACACAAAGTGAAACTAAAATTAATCTTTGAAAAAAAATACAAACTAATTTATAAGTGAAAACTTCATAGAGGAGGTAGTTTTCCCACAACTGAAAAAATCAACCCCAAAAACACTTATTACATTTAAACTGAAGCATTTGTAATTACAGGTTTGCAGTTAGGAGGTTTCTAACTGCTCCTGCTGTTCCTGAACCAGTAAGTGTTTTTATTACTTTCTCTCTTCTCTAATTCTCAGCTTCATTTCCACATAAAGGAATGCCTCCACATCTAGATTTCCTTCCCAGCTTCCTTGGCACATATTCCTGCTCCTCCATGATGGAAATTTTCTACTCTGTTTGAATACGAGTACAAGGGAAAAACTACTAATGAATGGAGATGCTAGGAGCATTGACACAATCCAAATGGCCTGAAACTCATGAATAGCAAGGCTGGCTGAAGACTACCAACAGAAAATGTTGGTGAGACCAAGAGAACATTACAGGGAAGAAAAAAAAAAAAAAAAAGACTGAATATTAAAGTTTTTGGTTTGTTTCTGAAAGTTTCTTCAATCTATTTCCATCTAATTTTGAAAAGGAAAGGACTATCAATAATTTAAAATATTGAAATGCACTGTCTCCCAACACAGGGAACCATTTAAAATAAAACAGGTAGTCTGATTGTACATATTGGTACTTCTGGTTAGTGAGCAGGTAACAAAATTCACAACACATCCTCAGTTGTTACTGTAAGTAATTACTATCTCTACGAAAGTGTTTGAAGAGCAAGATTCAATAAACAAACAAAATAGGGGGTTTTTTCAGACATACACATATCTTCAAAACTTCAAAAAATTCTGCTTGCTTTCACAAATCTAATATTTAGAAGAAAAAAACAGAGTATCCAGGCACCACTTAGGCAGCAGAGGACTTAAACAAAAAAAGCCAAAACAACAAAACACCAAGCCCCTCCCAACTTTCAGTCAGTTTCTCCCTTGCCTTCAAGGAGCAGGCTAATGATAAGAAGCAAAGCTAAGCTATCCTGACTACTTTGTAAAGCATACAACCACCCCATCTCATTCTAGTGATCACATACAAGATAAAAAGCTATTTAAAGCAAACCTTTCAAGTTCTATTGGAAAAAATAAAACACTCAAGAAACCCAGACACAATTCCTCCACTCTTTGTAGTTTAGGTATAGGAAAAATTAACAGCAACACTAGAGAGCTCTCTCAGACACACAATATATAATTGAACTTATGCTTTTTCCAATACGGACAAAATAAATCAACTCTTTGGACACTAAAACAATAAGAATGTAAAAATTTCAATATTAAATGAAGATACCTCTGCCTGAGTTAAGTATTTTGATTTATAAGAGATTCTGCTCAAGATGACCATTTCCTACAATACTTAAAAATTCACACAAATATTGCACTTCTTACCGGCACCCTGCTAAGAGGGGGCTTTGAAGGAGAGGTTCCTGGTTTCACCACTGCTGTTGCAATGCTGCTCGATGCTGAAATATAGCTGACTGGGGTGATCACTTGCCCAGGAGTGGCAACTGGTGTCAGCACTGGCAAGCCAGTCGGTCCAAGAGGCAAACTGCTTGGAGGTATACAAGTGCTAATGGATGTCAGGGGTTTAGTTGGTGCAACAACAGTGGTTGGTATCCCAGGAGTAACTGTAGTTTCCATTACCAACGACGTCTCCAGAGATACTGATGGATGTGCTGTTCCCACGTTACCACCATGTTCACTGAAAAGGGACCGTAGCTTTTCTTCCAGAGTCTTTATATCATCAATACCAGGAGCTTTAGACTGAGCATCAGCATCAGCCTCCAGACAGTGAATATGAGGTTGATTGGGCAATGGAGCTGGTTGAGGCTGGCTGTGTATTAAAGTTTGCTGTACTGCAGGCAAGTTAGTAACTGGTTGCGGTAAGACACCAGGTAAGGGAACCTGGGGCAACATGGGTGTTGATCCTGGAATCTGGGGTAGGACGGGTGTTGATGTAATTCCTGATTGGCCAAGTAAGGGGTGTATCGCTGGCTGAGTGACTGAACCACATACACTTGTTGCTACCGAGGATGATAAAGGTGCAGAGATTGGGAGAGATAAGCCAGCTGCACTGCAGAGCTGTGGTTTATCCATAGACTGCCCACTCTCAGGTAGTGACTGCGGAGCACTCACAACTGTTGTTTCTGCCAGACTGGGAACAGAGCCACTGCTACTAAGCTGAGGAATCTGCAAAGCCACATTCTGAGCAACAGATGTCTGTGGTGCTGACACACTACTTACAATCTGAGGAGTAGACTGAGATGTCACAGCTGGTGCAACAACACCAAGACCAGTGACACCAGGAGCTTGGGTAGATGACAGAGCCAAAGATGATGGTGTGCTGCTACTGGGAGCAATGTCTCCAGTTACTGGTTGAGCAGGCTGGGATGTGGTAGGTAAAGAGAAAGAAGCAGGGGCGCTCACACTGGAAGCGACACCAGTTGACTGCTGTCCAGATTGAGAGGCTGGAGGTGGAGAAACAGAGCTTGGCACACTTGCACTCGGTGCAACTCCAACAGCTGCACTTTCTGAAGGCAAAGTAACAGATCCTGGAAGAGAAACACCTGTGCTGGAGGGAACAGACATTGAAGAAGCAGCCACAGATGTACAAGATGCACCACTGCCTGCCATAGTAGAAAGTGCAGGTGGAAATGGTGGTACTGTTTGATTGAACACTGGAGGAGCTGTACTAGGTCCTTCTGTCATTTGAGCATGCCCCATCTCAGAGAAAGCTTGCTGCAAGCTCAGTGACGATGCTGAGTGGGATAGATTCATTCCAGGACCATGTAGTGGAGATGCAGCAACTGGAAGAACAGAAAAATGTCAGTTCACCTGGAAAAGTTCATTATAGTATTATTGTCTATTGCTATACTAAGATCACATTTACTTCTCAGCAATATAAAAAAAAAAAATTACAAATCTGGGCTTACATTAAAAACCAAAATTAAGTTTTCAGAGTCTTGCAGGCAGCCCATTGACATTTTTTTCCCCTGAGAATCCTGCACAGCATCACCCAAATTATAACCACTTCTTACCAGCACAGACAGTTCCTTTCTCCCTCAAGCTCTTTAAAAGCTGTTTAGGAACAGTTCAATTAACTACCTTCTCTGTTTTGATTAACATGTCTTAGCATTCTGATTTTAAGAGTTTAGAAAACTTACCCATATCTGAAGTTTCTTTCCCTCCAGGAATAGCAGATGGGAAAAAGCCCTGTTCTTTTAACCGACTCTCAGGGACAGGGCTGACAATAAACCGTCTTCCTGCAGAATGGACAACCTGGGTAAAGGAACTAGGAGGAACCCCTAAACAGAAAGAAGTGAGATATTTAGTGATACATGGTTGTAACTAAATACATAACCTGCAATATGGAATGTGCACTCCATCATACAAAATAAAAACCTGGCTGCACCCATCCGCTGAAACAGAAAAAGGTAACTGTTGAAAAAATCACAAAAGACTTACCTATTCTTTGTGGCATGGAAGATGTAGGATCTGGCTGTTTGAACTCTAATTTCTGTAAGGTAAGATAGAATTTAAAGTTCTATTCTGAAACAAACCCACAAGATAGTTCTTAAAATGCTAGCTTACTGAAATGTGGGCATTTAAGGTAAGCAGTACCTTGCACCCAAGCACCATTACCAAACTAGTGGGATTCTGCCCAGTTAAGTGTTAGCTACAGGGCTTTTGGAGTTTCTCAGCTTAGTGACTGTCAGTATAGCAAATTGATCTAAACACACTCTTGTTAACAGGCAGTTCAACTGATTTCCTTAAACTTTCCACAGATAAGTGGATGTTTCAAACTGTTTCTGGGTGAAAACAAAACAGAGAATCAGGAAATGTCATCCCTCCTTATTCCCAGCAACCAGTTTCTAAACCTGTATTTTCTACCTGAGCCATCCAATCTTTCAGTAGTTCACTCGGTGGAGGGCCTGAATCCAGGCACTTAGTGTTTAATGAGCAGCACAGAGCTGGGGGTTTTAGTGTCCTGCCTCACAATAACTTCCAAGTTAAGAAGCCTCAGCATTTAAGACTGTCTGCTTAGCAGACTGTTCGGAAATTCAGCAGTTTTGGTAGCATTAGAACACATTAAAAAGCAAAAGGTCTACATTATTTAGCTTTCTAAATGAATTCTAAACTCTCACCCTGATATGAAGCTCACTCTCTCTTTCAATTTTTAAGCTTTGATATTTCTCCTGAAAGAAAGTTTCAGTTTCTAGCTAGCTCTACTCACAAAACCATACCACCCAAAATGGAAAATAAAAATAGTTAAAACAATCTGTCCTTTACATACCTGTGACCCTGGAAAGAAGCCATCATCTTTTGTCTGCATACTCTCCAAACCCTGATCACCTTCTGGCTCCACACTTACATCCTCACTTAGCATTTCATCTGCTTTCTCAATAATCTCTCGTACCTGTTCTACAAATGAGTCTCTCTCAGTTGCTAAAATAAACTCATTCTGCACCTGTAAAGAGAGCAAAGAACAATGATTTTCCACAAACTATTTCAAAACTATACATTGAACAACCATAATTTACTTTTGATGTTAGTGTCTGTCCTCCCTTCGCTGTTCTAATACACAAAATAAGGATGGTGACACCATCTCCAGCACAGAAGTACTTACCTTGGTTTACTCTTTGCTGTGCAACAATGTTCAATTTCACTTCCTCAAACTGTCACATCAATCTTTGCACAGCACAGTGAAATTTAAAATTAGCAGCCTTATCCTACTGTAGTGCCTCATAAGCAGTGTAATGTACATTAAGAGCCATATCTAAAGGAAACTATAATATTTAAAAAGATTGAAAATTCTCTATTGCAAGATGTGCTCTGTGCTCCTTTCTTCCCATGCCATATAGAACTTCTAGTTTATGCAAATTGCACACCAATAACTTACAATCTGGCTGTACTACATAAATGAAATTATTAATTATGTTCCCTATTCAGGGAGATGAGGATTGTTCAGCCAATCTAGGCGCAACATATTGTATTGCTTTCTAAAAATACATTCTGTTACTTATGTTGGAGAAAATAAGCTTAAACAAGTACACTTGGCATTCAGAAAGAGAAGTAAAGCCCAATATATTTTTACATCAAGCTCCTGGGATGCTGTTCAGAAACAGAAAAGAGAAGTATGATGTGCTTAGATCAGTCTTTGCAATGCAGACTACTTGCTAGTTAAAGAAACCTTCAGTGCTTTAAGCTGAGCAATGACAAATACCCATATAGCAAATGCCTAACAGTATCCTGATTGAAAGGAAACCAGGGTCTCACAATCAAAAGTTTCCTCAACATTCAAAAAGAACCCAAAATCAATGAGTACAAAGTTCCAGATTCAGTTGTCTAAGTAAGGTAGCACACTTTCAGTTATACGGCTACATTTTGGAGGCAGAGTCCACTCACTTTGCTTCTAACTCATCTTTAAATATCTGCAATTTTTTGTTGCTTTTTTTGTTTTAGAGGGTTGTTCGGTTGGGTTTGTTGTTACTTTTTTTTTGTATTTACAATAACTATATTATTTTATTCCTCCCTAGGATTACTTTAGATATGAGACAAAGATATCCATATATTCTCTCCATATTTCTTGGCACTTTGTTATTGACTTGTTTGCACTGAAAATACAAATACACATCCAAGAACCAGTTTCTCTCTCTTTTCTTTAAAATCTATGGTGGTAAATAGATAATTTCTCCCATGTCACCTATTTGGTTCCTTTTGACATGTGCAAATCCAGCACACACCACTTATTAATGTAGAAGCTGTGGATGCCTCACCCCTGGAAATGTCCAAGGCCAAGGCATGCCAAGGCATCCAAGTTAGATGGTAATTTGAGCAATCTGGTCTAGTGGGAGGTGTCCCTGCCCATGCAGCAGGGCTGGAACTAGATGATCTTTACAGTCTCTTCCAACTCAAACCACTCTACGATTCTGTAATTATCCTGCCACCTCTCTACGCTAAAAGATGCATACTGCACCAGTGCCCAAGAAGCTGGTAAAATATACTACTTTTTGTCACCCCCATTCCATTGCATTAACGCTAAAACAATCTCAATTTCATTCAGATTACACCAGTCCAGGAATACAAGTTTAAACCCAAGAAAACAAAACCACAATACAAAAAAACCCCACCACAACCAAAACAAAAAAATGCCAAGCAAACAAAAAACAAGGGGAAAGGAGATTTCATTCTATGCTACACAGTGGTCTCATTTAAAACCATTTAAAATTCTTTTCAGTGCTAGACCATTATACATTGACTGGAGAGGGGTTTTTGCATTAAAGAAAGTCAAAAGTAGCATCAGTCATTACTAATTTTCAGAAACCAGAAGGCAATTCCTATTTGTTAATTGAAGGGCAGCTGAGAACAGCAGCAAAAAAACTCCAAGCCTCAGTGTAAGTTTTAAAAATCTATCAATATTTCCTCTTAGAAAAAGAAACAGAATTTTTTTAACCTGGTGCTTTCAGGAAGTTTTTTGCAAAAAACTGAGATTACAAAAAACCAAACGCAGATTTACTTGATAAAAACTACACAAATTTTCATGTGAACTAAGCATGCAATATTAATTGTCATTTCAGTATACTGGTCTGTGCTCAGTCTCTAGTTGTGCCTGCACGCCAATAAGGTAAGCACAGGCCATGCTATAATGGAAGAGCAATTATGAAACACAAATGTCAAAATAAGACTGCTGTGATAAAGACTGGATTCAGTTCTTCATCTCTATTTAAAGTACATCTTACCATAATTGAAGCTATTTCCTCAGGGTTGTCACCATCCAAATCAAATTTGAAAGTAACCATTTTCCGATTGTGTGTCTCCAGCTGGCATTCCACTACCCGATCACCTTTATTTGAAACCTGAAAGCAAAGCAAACAATAGTTCAAACCAAAAGCATGACAATGTAAGTCTTGATGCTTTAAAGCTCACAGAGACAAACCAATGGTAATGCTCTAATACAAACATTTTCCAGTTTAATAAATAGTGCCACATACAGTATAATTTTTTTCTCAGGGTCTCCCAATTAATCGTTACTCCAAGGTCACCCTGTCCACACTTTTCTCTAAAACTCTTGGTGTTCCCTTGTGTCCTTCTAGTTTACAGGCCAGGTCACTGGCCTAGCTTTACTAGTAAGACTAAACTAAAGATTCTGAAATAAGTCTATGGAATCACTGGTGGCTAAGCAAGTCAATTTTACCACATTTAATGCTCCAAAAAGCTCTTAAAAAATGGAACTCTTAAATATTTGGAACACTGACTCCAGAAGCAGAAGACATACACTGGATATCCTGTGAACTCAGAGGTGAGGGGAGAGGGGATAACGTAAGACCACAGAAGACACATTCTTCTAGAGAAATTAATTTCTTTCAGCTCAAAAAAGGTAACATCACTTCCAAACTGCCACTAAGATAAATACTCACATTAAGAATTCTCAGTTTCGGCCTAGCAGTCTTCTCGTGGCGAGAGCGACTGCGGACAGACCTCCGCATGTGACGTTTAGTAGTCCTTCCTTCATGTCTTCCGCTAGAAGCTGGAACATTCTCGTTGCCATCACTCAACCCAGAAGCAACATCAGAATGTGCACTGTAAAAAGAAAAAAAAAAAGGCAACAACTTTACATTAGTATCCATGCACTCTGTAACTGCAACAATACAGTTCACCCTAACAGATGTTATGCTCCCCATGACAGCAGAAGATGTCTGTTAATCACAGAGCAGGGGAGAAGAGTCCTGTCAACACTTCGGGTTGCCTGAATAGCAATTCTAATAGCAATTATTTAGCAAACTGAGTTGTACAAATACATGTCCTGAATATGTTTTCAAGATATTTTGGAGTTTGAATTCTGTTTAAGTGCCAAAAGGATATAACAACCCTTATGATCCATTTGACACAGCAAATAAAGGATTAGAAACTGAATCTCCATAAACAATCCTATTTACTCCCTGCTGTAAATCAAAACTTACTCCAACTCTCATCAGCTCATTTTTTTTTTCTGGGAAGTTTATTTCCTCTCATTCTCAATACCCTTAGAGAAAAAAGTATCCCTGGTGAAAAAGGATACCTAAAGATGACCCAAGGAAGAATAATCTAACACATTGAATTGAAATGCAGTTTGGTGAAAAGAAAACAATGCTTACCTATCCATAGAGGAAGCCACAGGGGTAGACTGAGCAGGCTGTGTTGCTGGAAGAGTCTCTGAAGGAGCAGTCTGTGAAGCTCCTTGAGTACCCTATGGATAGAAACCTACATCAAGAAACCCCCCCAAAGAATACCATTCCTCTTCAAATAACCCAGTAGTCTTCAGTTTCCTCTCAAATCAGCTGTAAAGCGAAAAGCACTGCCTTTTTAGAACTGCAAACAGCTGGCATCTAGACAGCTGTAGTTTACAAAAGATTCTAGAGCAAACTGCAGTGAAGCAAATCATCACCTGGGGAAGGGTGCAGAGAAGAAATCAGCCATCCTTTCTAGTGCTACGTGTCACTACAATTTGCCATGCAGCCACAGTCTTACTAACAGAATGTGCAAAAGGCAAGCCAACACAGAACACAAAGGCAGTTCAAATTCTCCCTAGCAAGAACAACACTGCAGGGCATAGGCAAAATGACAGATTCTCAAAGGCTATCGGTTGCAATTTGTCTCTGATATGGCAAAAATATCCTACAGTAGTAGCAAGAAGTGAAGTGTTGACAGGTTTTTGCCTGCAGGATGCACACTCACTTCCCAACAGAACAGCCAGTGGCAACAAGGTCCCCACATTGGCATGACATTCTGCTGTAAGAAAAAGGTCATTTGAAATATTTGTTTCCAAATGAGGACAAGCATGGAGTGGATTTGTTCCCCACACACAACACTACTGCATAATTCAAACACCCTAAGTGTATTGGTACATTATATTCGACATATTTACCTCCATAACTGCCTGCTGCGAGGAGGCAGATGAGGCCTGTTGTGCTAAACTCACTGTAGGTTGGGGCACTTGAACCTGTCCTCCTAGGCTGCCCATGGGAACTAAAACGTTCTGCTCCACATATGGCTGCGCAACAGGAGCAAGATACCCTGGCTGAGCCATTGCATCTGTGGGCAAGGGAGGGGACAGGACGGCAGAAGGAATGCTAACAGAGGCCACAGCAGAGGAAGGTGCAACACTCGAGTCGCTTGGGTACTGAGGCGGCAGCAGAGATGGGAAGCCCTGTAATAGAAATGAAGGAGTCAAGTTAGTGAAAGCCAGAGCTCATTAAGAAAGAAGAGGAAAAAAAAATTCAGTCTCAGAGGCATAGTCCAACCTTCTGCACTTTTTCAAGCACTCCCAAAGACTATCTTCTCAGAGAGGCAGAGCAAACTGCTCAAATAGCCAAAACTCAGCTTGCAAGTCACTATGTTTGAAACAAGCCGATTCCCACTCTAATTCCCAAGACTTAGGACAAACAATCTCCAGCTCTCAACTCTAGCAGTTGCCTATTTGGCTTAATAATTTAAGGCCTTAGACTTGAAAGGAGTTTGAAGAATTCTGAGGCTGAACAACTACTGCTCAAAGCATGTTATGCAACTGCTGCTGATTCTTGAGACTAACAGCAAAAATGCTCATGTTCTGCTTGTCTTCATGATGAGCTGACTCAGGAGCCATGGAACATTCCTACACACTGTTTCTGTGCTACAGCACACCATATAATCCCAGTGCAGATATTTTTACATCTATACAATTTTTTACCAGAACAATCATATGCTGAGTCACTATTTTTGTCACTGTTCAGATTGTCGTTTTTACAGCAATAGCACAAAGTAGCTGAAGCAGCCTGTGCCCAACAGTCTAGCATTTCATGACTAGCATCAGGTACTTACGTCACATTCAAGATCCATGACATACAACTTATTTCTAGGAAATCCATGTCCCCCCTTCCCCATCTCCCTTCACAGGCTTGTTATTAAACAATTACATTGTTGAATGTGCTGCCATTGATTTTCTTTCAAACACACATCCCCCATTTTTAAAGATCACGTTTTATGGTGGTAGTTTTTTTCCAAGTTGACAAATCTCTTGGATATACAGCTCTCCTCTTTCACACAGTGGTTGACTTAAGTCCTGCACTATGATTCTGTCATGTTCAATAAATTCCATTGCCAAACATGAAAAATTCAACACACCTGGGTGTCCAAGCACTTTTTTTTCCCCTCCTTAAAATATTCCTTTACCACATGACAGAACTAATCTTCATGGCTCAATGGCTCTCTTATGACAAGTGAAATGGCCAAGGCACGCTGCTCAGATCTGGTACCTTAAAGGACAGGTAAAAATGTGGAGAAGAGCTCTGCTGGCTTGCAACAATACCTGGTAAAGAGCATCTCCAGCAGGAACTGATGCTTCAGCAGCTTGTCCAATGGTGACTGGCAATCCCACAGACTGAACAGCTGGCTGCAGGAGCTGGGGGAGAACCTGGCTTGGCAACTGAGCCACAGGCTGCATCAGTGTGGGAAGTTGGCTAGGGACAACAGTTGATCCTACAGGGACAGTCGCTGCCGCAGCAGATGTTGCCAGTGTGAGCAACGGCTGACTTACACCAGTTGCCATTGAAATGGGCAATGACTGGAAACCTGGCTGAGTCACTGACACGTGAGGAGCTGCTACTGGCAACTGAGAGACTGAGAACTGGGGAACTATGGAAGCAGGAAGGGGCTGTCCCATGGGTAGAAAATGAGAGCCAATGGGGACTGATGGGGCAACTGAAGGCTGAGGGAGAGAAGGTGCTGCAACAGGTAATTGAGGCTCGCCTTGGATGATCGACACTGGCTGGGAAACAGGAAGCTGGGGAGGTAAAGAAAATAGAGATAGGTATTTTTTAAAAGCAGGGTTGCAGAAAGCAGAATTTTTATGCATTAGTCAAAGAAAGAATTATTCCAGTTACAGCACTCCGTTAAGGTGGGCAGGCAGCACAGTTGGCAGAGTGGCTGGGAAGTTGGCTGGAGTTCCAAGAGGTCCTCACTTCGCAACACTTCCCCTGGGGAACTCAACAAGCTCTTGAAACAGACACCCACAGAGGGTGAAAGAGCAACATTCAAATACCTTGAAGCACTGACTCTACATAAATAGAATCAAACTCCCCTCAACTCTGTCCCCAGAGCCAAGCCTGCCTTATTACAGGAAAGAAGCACAAATCTTTCAACAAATCTCTTTGGGTATGGGGACTAAAGCAACAGAGAATGAAAAGCCACTGTGCCAGCATTCAGAGCATGGCAGGGGACATGTCAGTTGAAGCCAGCAAACAATGCAACTGGTAAGGCAGTTTAGATGAACAAGCAACAAAACAATTACACAAACAAAATCAAGGCTCGCATGTTGAAGACAGAGATAATGAGCCAAAATGAAGTAATACTCAGTAATAGAAGTTTCTTGATGAGGGAGTAAAGGAAAAGAGCTGAATAAGAAAGGTGACAGAGTAGAGAAGGCAGTCCTTATGGTTCACTACCTAAACAAGTGAATGTTTTACACACAAAATGGTGCAGAAGATAGACACTGTATGGGAAGCAGAGAAATTACAAGTCCCTGAAAATCCATGCATAATACACCACTTATATGCTTAATGGTATTTTTGACAATTTGAAGATCTTCCTGCATGAAAGTGCTAATGGCTGCCATGTGTGAAAGAAAGGATTTCCAACACATTTTCTAACAACATTGACAGTTGTAGTACACTAAGAATACTGTTATCTGGATAAATGTTTTTGAACCATTAGAAAAGATGACAAAAGTAGTAGCATGTTGAATTTGCCAACTGTGAAGAAGAAAAACAAATCTTCTTCTAGATTTTTGTTTACCTGTGTCCCAGCTGCTGTCTGAGGAATTGGCATAATCTGTGAAGTTTGAGTCTGAGAGACAGTTTGTGTGGTAGTGGCACCAGCAGAAACTGATGGCTGCTGCGGCTGGTACTGTCCAGGCTGTTGGGAAGAGGCTGGCTGCTGTGCATTCTGTAGTAGGGAAAAGAGGTAGAAGCTATTTTTCCCTCCACACCAAAGTTTTAAAAGCACATCCCAATGAAATTCTAATTTTTAGTCCCTCATAAGTGACATCACAGTAGCTCTTCTGAATATTCTGAGTCAATTAAGATTTAGCAATTTCTTATTATCATAACTAATACAACTCCATTATCAGCATCAAATCTTGCAACAGAATTCTTTCCCCTGAGAAAACAAGAATGAAGATTCCATAACAGAAGAAAAGGCAGTTAAGAGAAGATGATGTTGCAGAAGAAAGTATTTTCCAGTTGGAAAAAATCATGAGGATGAAGTCTGCCTGTCAGTCTATCTTACAAATCCGGATATATATTCACAGTAAGCTCAGGTGGAAATTGGGAAAGACAGACACACGAAACAAGCATTAACATGATGCTAAAAACGCATTTCAGAATGTCAACAAAGTTATTCTCATAGGATGTTAAGACTGGGTGAGAAGCAGAGGAGTCCTTTGCTTTTGTTTAAAGCTATGGATTGAAGGGAAGCCAGAGGTAGTTAATTGCTCTTAGCCATCAAAGTCCTATACCAGAAGTATGTAGTCCTGGAGTTAAGGACTGTGATCTTACCTGCTGACTGTGTTGGGTAGGCTGGGATGGCACCGATGCACTGCTTGAGGCTGACTGACCTTGCACCTGTGTCTGGAGGAGAAAAAAAAAGATTGAATCAGCTTAAAAAAACCCTACGGTTTCTGCAGAAGGCAGTTAAACGTTATTTCTGCCTGAAATGATCTGGTTTGAGTAAGTTTCTAGCTGCCCTTTTGGACAATCAGTTATTTTGGCCAAATTCCACTAAGACAACCAGAACAGAGCAGAGAAATCTGGAAAATACTGAACTCCATTTTAAATCTTCCAACACAGCAAGTCTTTGCAACCCACATGCCCCTCAACATGAGACAGATCAGCCTACCAGATTCTTCTTCCACTGATGATGCTTTAAGAGCAGGATGCCTTGGTATGATAACTGAAAATAGAGGCATTACATTTTACCTTTACATGTGTTCTAAACACAGGTGGGGAGACAGGAAGAGGCTAAAAGGAAATAAAACTGTTAAAGGAAAAAACCCAAAGATATACGGAATTCTAGACCAATAACAAAGTACTCAGCACATGTACATGTCATGAGCTCCCTTTGAGAGACATGTCAAGATACAGGCCAGAAATAATTTCCAGGCTTACTACAAGTCAAAGAACTGAATATTGAACAATCTGTGGGTCCACATTCTAGCCAAGAGAGAATTTTTGAATGAATAAGCAACAAAAAAAAATGGAAGAACGGCGTACAAATGAATGTGGATAATGTAGAGAAAAATGGAATGGATTTTCATTATTATTTTTGTGGCTGACACCTTTGATCAGATCCCAGGATTTTCATCATTATTTTTGTTACCATTATATTTCTTTATCATATGCTGGGAGACAACTAGACAAAGACCTCCAGATGAGTTCCCTGAGCATGCATCAATTTGGTGAACTGCCTGTGTAAGACACATACTTGACGTTTATGTTATTATATCGGAGATATCTAAAAATTCCTTAATGCTGTGAACATTCTTCTTGAATAAGGTTATTAGGAACAAATTTATTAAAATTACATAATTAATTAATGAAACTTTGGGGAAAACAGAATGCCAATGAAAAGAACCATTTTTTTTTCTTTGCTGTTTTAGAAGCCTGAGGCACTTATGGGCTAGGATCTAAATGTGTGTTATATCACATTGCTCCAATATCTGTTCACATTGACTCTGTTTGTCCTTCAGATTCTCATCTTTTCATTAAAGATGCCAGAATTTATATTCTGTAAAATAATAATGATCCTGCATTGTGTTCTCCAGATGTACTTCACATGCATCAGAAGTCACCTCCTGAAGTTTAAAAGGCGGCTTACGAAGAAACAATCCTCAATTTTCAAACTTCCTGTATAGCAGCTTCCCTCCACAAACTCTCCTACAGCATAGAAATTACTATCTGTTAGACTAGTGATTAAAGCTGTTTCAGCTTTAATAAAACACCTTTATTATCCCACGTAGAGAGCCTTAGTTCTTGATCTTAAAATAAAAACCAAAAAGATTCTCCTCCGATTCCTTCATATAAATCCCAAAGTTGCCAATACTCCATTAACTAAAATGTCAGATTGCCCCTAACTGCAAGAGCAGGAGTAAGAGAAGTCTACTTAAAGTAAATCCTCTCTGCTCACAAAAAAATATCGTATGAAGAGTTACAGACTACAAGCACAGACACAATGTAGATACACACACACCTCACAGTCACAGTGTACAAATGTCACTATTGCAAATGAAAATATGCTGATAAAACATGTACTTCCAAACTAAGCTCCAGGCTTCAAATTTTGCTTTTCAAAAGGACACTATATTCTAGGCTTACAAGGAAGCAATACTTATTAGCAGCAGCTGTTTGTGCCACTACGTTACTAATCAGCTTGTTTAGTTCCTTTAATAATCCTGCAAGTACATTTCCAAATCCGTGTACATATATAACACAGCTCTTTCCTTTCATCTCTTCTCACTTCCATCCCCCAAGCCCAGAAAATTCTCTAGCATTTTGGACAGTCCCCAAATTAATTTGCTGTTGTCCAATAAAACATTATTCATACAAAAGTTCAACTTCAAATAACACATTCTCATTAAATTGCTTAGGAGCAGGCACAAAAATACAAAGCAAGTTTTACTATCACTGCGGAATCCAACTGTAGAGAAGATACATTCCATTAAACACATTGTTTAAAAGCCAGCTTGGTACTCCAGCTATCTCTTGCCAAAAGAACAACTAGTTCCAGGAGGAACACTGACCATTTGTTGTTACCCTTAACACAAAAGCCCTACTAGTACTTCAGCTGAAGCTGAACACAGACCAAGTGGTTGCTGATAACTCATTATTTCACTGCAACCTGGTAAGTTAAAGAGATTCTAGTATACTACTGACTTGGTGGAAAGTCACCCCCATGAATGCTAGTACTTAGAACCATGTGGAGCACATCTAAGAGTAAGGTCTCCCTTCAAATGCAAGGTATGACTTATAAAAAGCAGAGAAATTTTGGAAGGGTTTGCTCCTGTAACCTGAGGATAGAGTGTAGGTGGTCCTGATGAAAGCGAGGTGGACAAGGCCTGCTGAGTCGAGGCTCCCTGGGGGAAGCAGATGAAGAGCTGCGACTCTTGCAATACCTTCTGAGACAGCTGAACAATGGGCAATGAGAAGTCTGAACCAAAAGCAGATGATGAACCCCCTGTAGGGGGAGGAGACTGGAAATCGCCAGTGTCAGAGGAAGTCAGCTGTGAGGAATCACTGGAGTATTCTGGGCTTCCTTCTGGCCAGCTCCGCCTGGCAGAGCCCCCTCTGGGACCTGCTAACTCAGGGCCAAGATAGTTACACTGCTCCTCTGTCACAGGCTGAAGCCGACTGTGCGACCCTATGCCTTGAGTAGATTCCTCTTGACTGGTCTCCATAGAGCCCCGGCGACTTCTGTAGACCCGCTGGGGTAAAACTGCCCCTTCTGCTGGAGCAGAAGTCGGTGTGTGCACATGGAACTCAAAGACACAGCTCGCTCTGCCATCACCAGTGTGAGAGAGCACAGCTGGGGCAGAGTGTGGAACAAATACCTGGTGGAATGTCATCTGAGCAGGATCTGCACTCAGAGGAGCTGAAACACTGGATAATGGAGAAAGGGGACCCATCCCAGAATCCAGCCTCAGGTTCTGAACATGTCTTGCCAGGTATGTTTGCCCCAATTTAAAGTCGAACACAGAGCTTTGTGGAGGACCACCTTGCCCCTGGTTTGACTCAGAGACCTGCTTCAAATGTTGTTCAGTCGCATGAGAGTTAGAAGCTACTTGATCAAACTGCTCCGATACCTGTGATGGATAGTGCATGCCCACCAAATATACAGCTTCTGGATGCATTCTGTAGTGAGCATCCTCTGGAGGTGTTGGTCCAGATCTATAGTCACTCTGTACAGGAGCTGGCTCAAATACAGGATTAACTTGCACATGCAGAGGCTCTCCAGCGACTCTCTGAGCTGCTGTGCTCAGCATAACAAATGCCTCTGGTGTCCAATTGGTGGGAGTACCACCAGGTGGCACTAAGCTCTGGCCAGTCTTCAGCAATGGCTGGAAGTGGCAAGTTTGGGCTTCCAAAAATGAAGTGCTCTTGCGTCGCTGAGCAACTGCCACCTTCGGCGGGCAGACAGGTGGTGGTGAGAAAGACACCGGCCGTTCATGAACGGTTGGGAAAAATATCTGTGAATCTGGGAACGTTGGTGTTCCCCCACGCGGATGCTGAGGCTGTATTGACATGAACAAGACAAGTAATTCATACATTAAAAGTGAAAGCACATCAACATGCACAGTTCACTAGGCAGTTCTGTGAAGTAACTTTATAGAATGACTACTCAATTCATGGTCAAAAACATACAATACTTAGGAAATTTAGGTGAGTTGTAAATATCCATTAAATACATCCACGGCAGGCATAGTTACAAATGGAAACATTTGCTTGTGTTAGAGCTGCTTTTCCAGACAAATTCCAGGAATTCACAAAAAACAAACCACTTTTGCTCCTGACAACAGAAATGAGATTTATTGTCATGGACTATCCATTGTGATTAGTGCTTGAAATCCAATCAAATTCCTGATGTTATTGCCATACAGGAAATATGAAAATTTAGAACTTGATGGCAGCAACAATGCACAGTTTCTAGTTTGCACTTAGAAGATAAAATGACATTAAATCTTAGTATCATCCAACACCAAAAAAAACCAAAAAAAAAGCATAGTGCTAGTGTTGTGGATGTTATCCAAAGACCTAAAGAGAAACCTTCTATGAGACAAAGCTGAACTACACCAGGCCAGAGCTGGAAAAAAAGGCATGATAACTTTGCAGAACCTCTGGGTTCTGCCACAGTTGATCATCTCTTTTGTACATACTTTTTCACATCGAGAATTAGCACTCACTGAAACAAACCTAACTCTTGCATAAACAATAAAACATTCAAAAATTTAATAACACCAGAGTCCTCAGGCAATTCCACTCCATCTGATGTACTAATTCAGATGAGGCTCATCTTATTTAACATTTGTAG